>NW_016817890.1:1909545-1927247 GCF_001698545.2 Rhinopithecus bieti | reverse complement strand
TGTTAGCCAGGATGGTCTTGATCTCCTGACCTCGTGATCCGCCCGTCTCGGCCTCCCAAAGTGCTGGGATTACAGGCTTGAGCCACCGCGCCCGGCCACTTGTTGTTTTTTTTATTCGTTTTGAGACAGGGTCTTGCTCTGTTGCCCAGGTTGGAGTGCAGTGATGCTACCATGCTCACTGCAGCCTCCAACTCCCACCTCAAGTAATCTTCCCACTTCAGCCTCTCGAGTGGCTGGGACTACAGGCATGAGCCACCATAACTAGCTTATTTTATTTTATTTATTTTTTTGAGACGGAGTCTCACTCTGTCGCCCAGCCTGGAGTGCAGTGGTGCAATCTCGACTCACTGCAACCTCTGCCGCCCCAGTTCAAGCGATTTTCCTGCCACAGCCTCCAGAGTAGCTGGGATTACAGATATCTGCCACCACACCTGGCTAATTTTTGTAGTTTTAGTAGTGACGGGGTTTCACCATCTTGGCCAGTCTGGTCTTGAACGCCTGACCTGGTGATCCCCTCGGCCTTATTTTTTAATTTTTTTGAGATAGAGTCTCACTCTGTCGCCCAGGCTGGAGTGCAGTGGTGCGATCTCGGCTCACTGCAACCTCCGCCTCCCAGGTTCAACCGATTCTCCTGTCTCAGCCTCCCAAGTAGCTGGAATTACAGGTGAGTATTGCCATGCCTGGCTAATTTTTGTATTTGTAGTAGAGACAGGGTTTCACCGTTGTTGGCCAGGCTGGTCTTGAACTCCTAACCTCAGGTGATCCGCCTGTCTTGGCCTCCAAAAGTGCTGGGATTATAGGTGTGAGCCACTGCGCCTGGCCCCTAGCTAATTTTATAATTTTTTGTAGAGACAGGAATCTCACTACATTGCCCAGGCTGATCTTGAACTCCTGGGCTCAAGCGATCCTATCACCTCAGCCTCCCAAAGTGCTGGGATTACAGGCATGAGCCACCAGTAGTGCCTGGCAAGGTAGAGTTAATAAGGGAAGCTATCTGGATGATGGAAAAAATTAAATAAGTTGAGGAAAAAAGCCTAGGGTTGGGCATAGTGGGGAATGCTTCCTAATGGTTGTTCAGGGCTAGAGAAGGGGAAGGGTAAGAGGTGGGAAGATCCAGCTTTTTTCAGAGGTGGGAGGATTCAGAGAGGTGTGGCAGTTAATTAATAGAGGCAGAAACTGGTAGGGCATAAAAGACGTAGAATGACCCTAAATCCCTGAATCTTCTGGATTTGGGTCCTATGTGGGAAACAGGGCTTCTGCTCTTGAAAGAGTGGTTTCATGCGTCTACAAGGTTACACAGGGTGATGTGTGCCAGAGGGATGGGGAGGGCAGGTCAGAGAGAGGCCCGGGGGCCTGAGGTCTGAGTTTGGGGCATCTGGTGGGAGGTGGGGGGATGCAGGACTTGTTCTGGGCCCTGAAGAATGCCTTTATTGGGGATTTGATTAGATCCCAGCTGGGGACAGTTGTTGAGCTGAGAGGAGGATGGACATTGAAGTCACCACGGGGAAAGAGGATGAATGGTTAGTTGGGGTCCCAAATGGCAGGCAGAGCAGTTGGCCTGGGCTCACAGGCTCTGAGAGGACCCTGAAGATGTGCAGACACAGGTCTGCCTACTTAGGGGGCCACTTTTCCCTTTCCTGTGACACGGGGAAGATGAACACACTCTGGTATGGGGGTGTCTCCACACTGTGTGCCCCACCCTCAGGTGCAAGGGTGCGTACTTGTGCTGTGTGACTGTGTCGGGGTCTGCAGTACGTTGCTGAGGGACTGTATCCGGGCAGTGCTTTTCTGGGCTGTAAGTGGGTGGTTGGAGAGTCTGTTTTCTGGGTCCGTGTAGGCGTGCCTGAGTTGGACATCTTAGTATGTGTGTGTGTTGGGGGGGGTCCAAGTTGTGTTGTTTGTATTTGTGTGAGATCTCAGCTGTGTTTTTGTCTCTATCTGGTGTCTGACTTGTGAGTGAGAGGCTGGGCAAGGGACAGGGTTCCCCTTGCTGCTGGCACTGGGTCACCATAATGGGTACGAGGCCAATCAGCTGTAGTCCTAACCTGGGGGGCTTAGAGAAAGGCCTGAATGATGACGCCTAGACTCTTATCCCCAAGTGAATGGCCTCTTATTGAGCAATCATTAACTTGGCACCTGTGAGAAGAATCCAAACTGTTATGGTGAAGGGGGTGGGGACTGGTCAGGGCAGGACTTACCGCCGGCGAAAGGGGGAGGCCAGAAAATCCTATAGGCATGTGTGTTGTTATCACTCCTTCCTGCCCACCCTTTAGGTCACTCACCCTGACCCATGGCGATTGGGTCAAAATATTTAACAAACAGGGAGGCACAGACATTGACCAATCAGAATAGACACAAGTCATATTCTGAATGGAGCAGTCAGGGAGGTCATGGCTATGCCAAGAGTTGCCTCTTTAGTTGTTAGACAGTGGGAATGTCTGGGAGAAGAATCCCAGGAGAGGGGCTAGGGCAGAGGGGCAGGGAAGGAAAGTTGGGAGGCCTCAGGGCGGTGGCTATGATCCAAGTGTCATGGAAGGTTTCAGACTTAAACAACTGATGTAGTCACATCCTGGTGGTCCAGCTAGACCTTGGTCTGCTTCGGCCTTCAAATAGTTGCCAGGCCAGCCCTGGGTGCCCTTGTCCCTTCCCTTTGGGAAAATAATGGACCACCATCTTTTGTCATCTGCAGGAATGGGGGAAGTGAATGATCTTAAACTGCAGAAATGGCAGTGACCTTGTCTGTTTCCATTCGGGAATGGACTGCTTCCTGGTTGGCTGTGATTGGGCTTTAACTGTGGTGAGAGGGCGCATGAAGTGGGTAGGAGCCAGGAGAGTGGTTGGTGAAGGGTTTGGGAACAGGAGAGCAACCTCCTTCCCCTGAGGATAAAGGCAATGAGGTGATGGGATTGTGAACTGATACTGTTCCCTGGAAAATTAGTTCCAGCAACCCTGTGGATTTTTTCCCTTGGGCTACCTCTGATAGGAGCAGGATGGGCCCTGGAGGTGAGACAGTCCCTTCTATATGCACAAACGACAGTATCAGCCTCCAAGTGTTTCATACCTTTTATTACAAAAATCAATAACTTAATTCAGTTCTGTATAAAGTCAGTAGGACTTCTGGTCCAATGAGCAGCCTAAGCTTTCATTCCCATCCCAAGAAGGGACAGGAGTCTTGGCCCAGAGGCTGTGGGGAGACCACCAAGAGCCTTCCAGGCAGCTGGAGCACTGTGTCCAAACCAAGGAAGTCCAATGTGGGGTGTGGCTGAGTGAAGGGCTGTTCCTAAAGAGCCAAGTGCTGTCTATACAGCCTTGCCCCCTCCAGGAGCATTGGGTCACCTCTGGGGATGGCCAGGCTGAATCAGCACTGCCAGCCTCTGCCCACCTGATCTCTGCCTGGGCTGCAGCCGGTCACCTCAGCAAGAGCATGTCCCCAAGAAGGCCAGCGATGTCAACATCTCCAATGATAGGGCGAAAGAAGAGGTCCCCAAGCAGGCTGGTCGGAATGGACTTGAGGGTGGAGGCTGTGAGGAGGACACGGGCCAGGCGGCCTTGGGCTGCTGGGCACCAGGGCTCCAGGACTTCACACAGCGCCCAGTGAGCTTCCTGCTGCAGGTGCCCAATGTGGGAGGCGGCTTGGAGGCCTGGCACATCTGTGGGCAGAGAGGGAGAAGAGGGTTGGTGAGCACCCTACTCCCAGCCACCAAAGGAAGAGACTGGCCCAAGATCTGGGCCATCAGAGACACCCCTCTGCCTCCTTTGCTTGGCCTTTGAGGTCCCACTACTACCTCCTCCTTTGGAGGAGGTAATTTATTTATCAATTTCCATTGTAGTCATCCATCCATTTATGAAGAGGCAGTGTGGAGTAATGATTAAGAATCAGGTTTCCTGGGTATGAATCCCAGTACTGTCACTTAGCTGGGTGACCTTGGGCAAGTAACTTAATCTCTGGGCTTCAGTTTCTTTATCTGTAAAAGGGGGATAATAATATTAATAGGACCTATCTCCTAGGCTTTTATGAGATTTAAATGAACTAGTATATGTAAAACCCTTAGAATAGGGCCTACCATATGGTAAGTGTGATGAGTATTTGCTACTATTATTACAATTAATTACTATGATTTATGCGTGCCACAAGGGACTCCTGGGGAACGCTCATCTCAGATGCTCTCCAGATTACAAAGAGCACTGTCTCCATCTGCCACTCTCCTGGCCGAATTCCATAAAGACTCCCTTCCTGTCCTCCCTACACCTCTTTCAGTTCTCTCTTCTATGTGATCTTTCTGAACCCACAGAGGAGTTTTAGCTCTAGAGCTTCACCATGCAGCCTTCCTTTGAAGATGTGACTGAGACACAGCTGTGTCTGCCCACCCCACCTCCCCCCCAGCCTTCTCTAAAGGTCAGAGCAAATTTCTCAGGCAGAGTGGCAAGGGCCAGTCTCTGGAGTGAATAGACCTGAGCTGCCATCCTGGTCTGTCCCTACCTGGCTGTGTTACCTTTAGCTAGTCACTTAGCTTATCTGTACCTCTTCTGTGAGATGGCTATTTGATGAAAATGAGGAACCGGCCAAGCACAGTGGCTCACTCCTGTAATCCAGCACTTTGGGAGGCCAAGGCGGGTGGATCACCTGAGGGGTCAGGAGTTCAAGACCAGCTTGACCAACATGGTGAAACCCCGTCTCTACTAAAAAATACAAAAATTAGCCGGGAGTGTTGGTGGCACCTGTAATCCCAGCTTCTCGGGAGGCTGAGGCAGGGAAAATTGCTTGAACCCAGGAGGCAGAGGTTGCAGCAAGCCAAGATCGCGCCACTGCGCTCCAGATTAGGTGACAGAGTGAGACTCTATCTCAGAAAAAAAAAAAAGAAAATGCGGACCCAATGAGATAACAGATATCAAACCCTTAGAAGTTACCTTCCCTGGCTGGCCCCTGCGTCAGCCTTGCCCCCCACCCAGGAGTGTCTGGGAGCTCACCAGGGTTGAAGAGGATGGTCCCTTTCAGGCAGGCATATTCCTTGGGGCTCAGCTCCAGGCCCCAGAAGGACTCCAGACAGCATTGAAGCCACTGCACCGCAGCCAGGGAGGGCTGGGGTCTGTCCAGTGGCTGGCCACTGCCTCCACTGCTGCTGGGCTCCTCCAGCAGAATCTTCTTGAGTATGCTGGGCACCGGGGCCTCAGCCACTTCAAAGGTCACAGCATCTTGGGCCAACCCAAGCAGGAAGAGGGGGCCCCAGCAACCCTGCAGCAGCCGCCGCTGGTCCTGGGGAGGCAGCTGCCAGAAGGATGGCAGGTTCCTGAGGAAGGCCACTGTCTTGGCCAGAACATCGAAGGCCTCCCGGCAGGTGCGATGAGGTGCACATAGCTGGACGGGCCGGTGCTGCCTACATAGGCAGCGGCTACGGGGTCCGGGGACAGCCCTGAGGCTGGAGCTCAGAAGTGCGTAGAGAATGGCTGGGCGGCTTGCTGCTCCCTGGCATGGGCAGGCCCCTGGTTGGCTGGTGCTCATGGTTGGGGATCTGCCCTTACTTCCAGCTCTCTGGCCCTCTGTTCTGCGCTGTGGGTGCTATTTATATTCCCAGTGAGTGGAAGGGGGGGAATGGCCCGACAACCTTGACTCCAGAAGTCATGTTCATTGAAAAAAACACACAGACACTGCCCCTGGCAGGAATGGTGGGGGAGGGGGCATTGGGAACCCCACGTGGCACTGATATCACTTCAGTCAATGAAGTGGCTGGTGCAGGGCACAGGGCCACCTGCCGCTCACTCAGCTGCCCCTTATCGGATGACTCAAGTGGATAAACAAGGTCATTAACCCAGGCTGTACCAGGGCACCAAGGCCCCAGGTGCACAATCAGCAGGTGTCCCCATTGGTGCCTGCTCTTGTGTGCACAAAAGACTAGCGCTTTCGCTAAGCCAGGAAGTCAGCCCCAGAGCTGGGTGGGCCTTGAATGCAAGGCCCGACCTGGAAGTGCCTTATCACTAGCTTGTTTGCCTAACCTTGGGGCCCTGCTTCTGTTGTCGGCCAGGAGCAGGCTACAGGGAAGGGAGCCAGGACCCTGGGGGGGCTGGGAGGACTTTGCCCGCTGTCCAGTCTCGGAGGCCCCCTTCCACTGATTTCAGTTCTGGGCCCCCTGCAGGAATAAGGTCCTTCAGAATCCCTATCCCCTGCCTGATTCCTACCACTCCTGAAAGTCTAGTTCTGCTGAGAAGAACTCACAGAATTATAATAAAAGATGGTTACTAGCCGGGCATGGTGGCTCATGCCTGTAATCCCAGCACTTTGGGAGACCAAGGAAGGGGGATCATTTGAGGTCAGGAGTTCAAGACCAGCCTGGCCAACGTGGCAAAATCCTGTCTCTACTAAAAATATAAAAATTAGCCAAGCATGGTGGCATCTGCCTGTAGTCCCAGCTACTCTAGAGGCTGAAGCAAAAGAATCACTCGAAACTGGGAGGCAGAGGTTGCAGTGAGCTGAGATCATGCTGCTGCACTCCAGCCTGGGCAACAGAGCAAGACCCTGTCTCAAAAAAAAAATATATATGTGTGTGTGTGTGTGTGTGTGTGTGTCTGTATATATAATGTGTGTGTATATATATGTGTGTGTGTATATATATGTGTGTATATATATATGTGTGTGTGTGTGTGTGTGTGTGTATGGTTGCCATTCTCTGAGCACCTGTTATGTGTCAGGCACTTCCCACTCTAATATTGGCAGCCTCCTTCTAAGGCTAGATTCTTACTTTGTGAGACTAAAAAAGTTAAAGTGACTTGCCCAAGGTCATCCCACCAGGAAGACCAAGCCCAGATCTTGCCTGACTCCAAAGTCCTTGTTTGTTCCCCTGGACCCACTGGCCCAATTGCACAGCCAGAGCCTGAGATTCTCAGAGCTTGTGGCTAGCTGCCTCCACCTTGCCGCTGCCTGCTTTGCAGACGTTGCCTACTTGTGATCTGGGCAGAAATGTTGCTCTGCTGCCATGTGGCTCCTCTGTCCTGGGCATCTTTCTCAGATGGTGGAGTACAGGGGATGAGAGAAGGTGGAGAGGCCCTTGGTTGTGTCATGTTCCTGGACCTTGGCCAGTCCAGCGTGGCAAGCCTTCTGCTGCATGCTGTTGGGCAGCCTGGTGCCCTGGATAGGGAGAGAGAGGCTCTGGCATCACCAGCCCTGGCATCTGCTCCAGAATCCATCACTTTTCAGTTGTGTGACTTGGGTTGATCCTTGAAGCTTGATGAGCCTCAGAAGCCTCACTGGGACAATAATGCCTGCCTCTAGGGCTGCCATGGGGACAAAATGAGGTCCTGGTTGTTAAATTCCAAGTAGTTTCTGGCATATGGTAGGAGGATTTTTCTGCCCCTTTCCTCTATGGAGCTCAGCACCAGTGGACAAACAGACACATCTCTTTCATTTGATTATTAGTCTTAATCCTTAAATTTATAAAGTTCCTTTCATGTCTTTAAATCTCACTGAATCTTCACAGTGTTCCCTTGAAGCAGACTCGAGTCAGACTGGCTGGGTCCAAATACTGCTTCTTCACTTAGCTGAGTGACCTTGGGCAAATCACTTTCTCTTTCTGTGCCTCAGTTTCCTCATTTTTAAAATGATGACAAGAATGTCTAGAGGTGGATATTGGTTTTATGGGGCCTGACGGTTACGATTTGGAGGATCCTCTTTAAGAAAAGAATACACGGCCGGGCGCGGTGGCTCACGCCTGTAATCCCAGCACTTTGGGAGGCCGAGACGGACGGATCACGAGGTCAGGAGATCGAGACCATCCTGGCTAACACGGTGAAACCCCGTCTCTACTAAAAAAAATACAAAAAAAACTAGCCAGGCGATGTGGCGGGCGCCTGTAGTCCCAGCTACTTGGGAGGCTGAGGCAGGAGAATGGCGTAAACCCGGGAGGCGGAGCTTGCAGTGAGCTGAGATCTGGCCACTAAACTCCAGTCTGGGCAACAGAGCGAGACTCCGTCTCAAAAAAAAAAAAAAAAAAAAAAAAGAAAAGAAAAGAATACACACCCCGGTACGGTGGCTCACGCTTGTAATCCCAGGACTTTGGGAAGTTGAGGTGGGAGGATCGCTTGCGGCTTCAGGAGTTCAAGATCAGCCTGGTCAACACAGTGAGACCTCATCTCTACCAAAAAAAAATTAGCCAGTGTGGTGGGGCATATCTGTAGCCCTAACTACTTGAGAGGCTGAGGCAAGAGGATGGTTTGAGCCCAGGACTTCAAGGCTACAGTGAGTTATGACTGTGTTACTGCCCTCCCGCCTTGCTCTAGACAGAGCAAGACTCTGTCTAAAAAACAAAAACCAAAACAAAACAACCCCGCCCACACACACACACACAAAACCTCCCCCCAAAACCTGAATATTTATATTTATTTGGTCAATGGGAACCCTTTCAAGCTGGGGTCCATGTCATTTTGGCCTGCTTCCATAATTCCTGGACCATTTGCTTTCTGGTATAACAAGATATCAACTTTTCCAGCCGCTGGAATCAACCAGTACTCCAAAGAGCTCTGATTCAATCTTTTAGTGGAAAATAATATTTAGAAAGCATGAAGTAGGCACTAGAATCATACTAAAAAACCAAGAACTGGTCGGGCGCGGTGGCTCACACCTGTAATCCGAACACTTTGGGGGCTGTAGTGGGTCAACTGCTTGAACCCAGGAGTTCAAGACCAGCTTGGGAAACATGGTGAAGCCCTATCTCTGTAAAAAATACAAAAATTAGCCAGGCAGGTAGTGCACACCTATAATTCCGGCTACTCGAGAGGCTAAAGTGGGAGGATCACTTGAATCCAGGAGGGCAAGGCTGCAGTGAGCTGTGATCATGCCACTGCACTCTAGCCTGGGCAACAGAGTGAGACCCTGACTAAAAATAGATAAATAAATAAAAATCAGGCCAGGCATGGTGGCTCATGCCTGTAATCCCCAGCACGTTGGGAGATCAAGGCAGGCAGATCACCTGAGGTCAGGAGTTCGAGACCAGCCAGGCCAACATGGTGAAATCCTGCCTCTTCTAAAAATAGAACAATTAGTCAGGCGTGGTGGCACGCAACGGTAGTCCCAGCTACTAGAGAGGCTGAAGCGGGAGGATAGCTTGAACCCGGGAGGCAGAGGTTGCAGTGAGCCGAGATCGTGCCACTGCACTCCAGACTGGGCAACAGAATGAGATCCTGTCTCAAAATAATAATAATAGTAATAATAATAAAGGGCTGGATGTGGGGGCTCATACCTGTAATCCCAGAACTTTGGGAGTCCAAGGCGGATGGATCCCCTGAGGTCAGGAGTTCGATACCAGCCTGGCCAACATGGCAAAACTCCATCTGTACTAAAAATACAAAAATCAGCCGGGCATGGTGGTGCATGCCTGTAGTCCCAGATTTTCAGGAGGCTGAGGCAGGAGAATCCCTTGAACCCATGAGGCAGAGGTTTCAGTGAGCCGAGATTGTGCCACTGCAGTCTAGCCTGGGTGAGACACAGTGAGATTCTGTCTAAAAATACTAATCATAAATAAAAATAAATAAAATAAACCGTCTGGGCATGGTGGCTCAAGCCTGTAATCCCAGTACTTTGGGAAGCTGAGGCGGCCAGATCACTTGAGGCCAGGAATTTGAGACCAGCCTGGCCAACATGGCAAAACCGTCTCTACTAAAAATACAAAAATTAGCCAGGCATAGTGGTGCATACCTGTAATCCCAGCTACTCGAGAGGCTGTCAGGAGAATCGCTTGAACCCGGGAGGCGGAAGTTGCAGTGAGCCAAGATCCCACCACTGCACTCCAGCCTAGGTGACAAGAGTGAGACTCCGTCTCAAAAAAAAAAAAAAGAAGAAACCAGAATCGTTCATTGTTATGAGGGTCACTACTCCCAGTCCCTCCTAGAGCTAACGAATGTGTACACACACACACACACATTTACAATTATATTTATTTCTATAATTACACATACTAAACATGAATTCAGACTATCATCTCCAATTCCAAGCTCATATCACAGGGTTCATTCTAGTTTTTGCCCCTTGTGCATTTATACCTCCCGTCTTTCACACTGAGCAATCTGGTGTCCATTATTCTTTCTTTATTTATTTTTTGAGACAGGGTCATGCTCTGTCCCCCAGGATGGAGTGCAGTGGAGTGATCTTGACTCACTGCAACCTCTGCCTCAGGGTTCAAGTGATTCTCTCTTTTTTTTTTCTTTTTGAGACGGAGTCTCACCGTCACCCAGGCTGGAGTCCAGAGGCCCAATCTCGGCTCACTGCAACCTCCGCCTCCCAGGTTCAAGCAATTCTCCTGCCTCAGCCTCCTGAGTAGCTGGGACTACAGGCGCCTGCCACCACACCCAGTTGATTTTTTGTATTTTTTAGTAGAGACGGAGTTTCACCATTTTGGTCAGGCTGGTCTTGAACTCCTGACCTCCTGATCTGCCTGCCTCAGCCTCTGAAAGTGCTGAGATTACAGGCATGAGCCACTGCACCCAGCTTTTTTTTTTTTTCTTGAGATGGAGTTTTGCTCTTCTTGCCGGGGCTGGTGTGCAATGGCACGATCTCAGCTCACTACAACCTCCACCTCCCCAATTCAAGAGATTCTTCTGCTTCAGCCTCCCAGTAGCTGGGATTACAGGTGCCCGCCACCATGCCTAGCTAAGTTTTTGTATTTTTAGTAGAGATGGGGTTTCACCATGTTAGGCAGGCTGGTCTCGAACTCCTGACCTCAGGTGATCCACCTGCCTCAGCCTCCCAAAGTGATAAGATTACAGGCATGAGCCACTGCACCCGGCCTAAGTGACTCTTCTGCCTCAGCCTCCTGTGTAGCTGGGATGACAGGTGCACACCACCATGCTCAACTAATCTTTGTGTTTTTAGTAGAGACGGGGTTTCACCATGTTGGCCAGGCTGCTCTTGAACTCTGGGCCTCAAGTGATCCACTTGCCTCAGCCTCCTAAAGTGCTGGGATTACAGGCACGAAACACCACGTCCAGCTACCTTTTTTTTTTTTTTTTTTTTGAGACAGGGTCTGGCTTTGTCACCCAGGCTGGAGTGCAGTGGCGTGATCACAGCTCACTGCAGCCTTGACCTCCCAGGCTCAAGTGATTCTCCCACCTCAGCCTCCTGAGTAGCTGGGATTATAGGCTCCCACTGCCACGCCCCGCTAATTTTTAAATTGTTTTGTAGAGGCAGGGTTTTGCTATGTTGCTATGTTTTGCTAAGTGTTGGGATTACAGGCATGAGCCACTGCAGCCGGCCCAGATTTCCTTCTTGTTCCGCACATAAACTTGTTTCTCTTTCACTGCTCACATACTTCCAGGTGTCTTGGGAATCATTTATATTGGGATAAGACTTCTGATCCTGTGCAGCAAGGCTCATGAGGTACAGCAAATGGTAGGAATATTCCTGGAAACCCTTTCCACACCAGGACAGCTCACAGTGACTTAACTATACACAAAAGTGACTGCCAGCCACCCAACTATATCCCATCAAATCAATCCAGACTAAATGTATCTCCAACTCAACTTTCCCTTAGCTGGATCACCAAATCCTCATGGTATCTCGGATATCACCTGATTCAAGGGAAAGTGGGATAGAGTGGGAAGAAATGGGAGTCTTAACCAATTGCAGTTTTAGAATTTTGCTTTTGCAAGTTAAAAGAAAAAAAAATGTATGTATTTGATGCTATGAAGACATTGCTGGGGTTGCTCCCAGTGCCTAGGATGGGCCCATGCAAGTTCAAGGCCCTTCCTTAGCTTCACAGAAAATCTGCCTCTGCTAGTGCCCTTCCTAGGTGGTGTTTGTGAGGTTCAAATAATGTCTGTATGAGGACACAAAATGCCTGGCACACAGCAAGTGCTCCATATGGGATGGCACTTGTCATTTCCATTGCTGTTGCTATCATCATCATTTTCTGGAAGAGGAAGCTGAGGAAGAAGAGACCCAGAGAAGAGAGGAGACCCTTCTGCTGGGCTGGAAGCTAGGTCCCTGGGTTCTTTTTGTTTTCCTATCCCAATAAATCAGTGTCAGGTCCCTGGGTTTTAAGTCTCGAGTTTTTTGCGCCGTGGGGAACTGTGGTTTCTGAGCCCTGTGTGTGGCCTGAAGGCCAGGGTGTCAGTCCTGGAGTCCCTGCAGGTTGAGGAAAGTCCTTGTCTGGGCTGTCTACAGCCCAGAGCCTGACTGGGACCATTTGATCAGAGAGGTGGAAAGTCTCGGTGAGGGAGACGGTCCATCAGCTGCCCTTGGCCCAGGCCCTGCCCTCAGTCTGAAGGGGGAGACACAGCCTGCCCAAGAGCCCTCAGTCTGAGGGAGAAGACAGGAGTCTCTAATCTAAAGGGCGAAGTCTCTAGTCTAAAGTGGGGAACACACAATTCCAACCACAAGAGAAACCTAAAGGAAAAAAGGAAAGAAGAAGGCATCAACTGTGTCAAATGCACCTGAGAAGTTGAGTAAGATAATAGTGACTCATTGGCTTTGGCAATATGTAGCACTGTAACCATATCAGAGCCTTTAAAGAATAGACTAGAATATGCCGGGCACAGTGGCTCATGCCTGTAATCCTAGTGCGTTGCGAGGCCAAGGCAGGTGGATGACTTGAGGTCAGGAGTTTGAAACCAGCCTGGCCAACATGGTGAAAGCCCCTCTACTAAAAATACAGAAAAAAAAAAAAAAAAAATTAGTTGGGCGTGGTGGTGCCTGTAAGCCTAGCTACTTGGGAGGCTGAAAATCACTTGAACCTGGGAGGCAGAAGTTGCAGTGAGCTGAGATCGTGTCATCGCACTCCAGCCTGGGCGACAGAGCTAGACTTCGTCTAAAATAATAATAACAATAATGGATAGACTAGAATAAACTGTAGAGAGATGGAAGGTGAGGGAGTAGAGAAACAAGCAAATAAGCTTGCTGCAAATGAGAGCTGAAAATTGGGGAGGTAGCAGCAGAAGAAAGTGGGGTCATGGAATAATAATATAAAAACAGGGCTGGGCATGGTGACTCAAACCTGTAATCCCAGCACTTTGAGAGGCTGAGGCAGGAGGAGTGCTTGAGACCAGGAGTTTGAGACTTAGCCTGGGCAACACAGACTTCATCTCTACCAAAAAAAAAAAAAAAAAAAAAAAAAGCAGGACTTGGTGGTGTGAGCCTGTAGTTCCAGCTACTCTGGAGGCTGAAGTGGGGAGGATGGCTTGAGTCCAGGAGTTCAAGGCTACCGTGAGCCATGATGGCGCCACTGCACTCCAGCTTGGGTGACAATGCAAGACCCGTACCTTTAAAAACAAACAAAAAGACATTAAGGCATGTTTGTAAATTGAAGGGAAGAAGAAAGGTATTTGTGATGCAGAAGCTAAAAAAAGGGATAATTAACAGGGATAGAGTTCCTGAAAAGACTAAGATGATGAGATTCATTGCAAAAGCGGAGGTATTAGCTTGGATGGCTGGGTCCTGTCCCTGCATTAACAGAAGTGAAGGTCAATTTCAGCACCTGTCATAATTTCCTGGGCCCTGTGCAAAGTGAAATTGTGGGGTTCCTTATTCCAAAATTGTTAAGAATTTCAAGACTACAACAGAAAAGCATTAAATCAAGCGTGGAGCCTTTCTAAGCCTGGGTGCTGTGCGACTGCAATTTCTACTCCCATGAAGCTGGCCCTGGTCAAGTATGAAATGAGGTCGAGGAGAAGGAGGCTGTCCTGCGGTAAGTTCCGTCTAGGATTGGAAGAGATGAGTAAGGCTACTTTCAGATTCACTGTTCTACAAGCTGGGGGGTCACTAGCAAGGGAGAGGAGCAAAACTTGTCCCTTTTTAACTTCCAACTCTGCCAGATTTGAGTCCAGGGCTTTCTAGAAGTCTCCACGGCATTGGGTGACCATAGCAACTCATGCCAAACTCTCGGGCCCACGGCTCCGCCCACAGCCTCGTGGACGCGCTTGTTGATTGGCTCAGAATGTCGACCAATGGTCGGCGAAGCGGGTTGCTTGCCGCACGGTCAATGGCCGCGAACAGGGAAGAAGGCGGGAAGAAAGGAGGAGGAGGCAGGCCTGCGGGGGCCGCGCGCGTGCGTGTTTCCGGCTCCGCTGCGGAAGGCGGACGACTAGAGTCGCTGGGCCCGGCGCGACCCGAAGGATCCCAGAGAGCGCGGGACTAGAGTGCAGAGCTCGGGACGTGGATCGGAGCCGGCGCGATGGGCGGAGAGCAGGAGGATGAGCGGTTCGACGGCATGTTGCTGGCCATGGCTCAGCAGCACGAGGGCGGCGTGCAGGAGGTAACGGTCCGCGCGGCGTCGGCCCATGCGGCGACCCTGGCCAAGCTCCTTCCGCTCTTCTCTGCCTTCGAGGGCTGAGACCCACCCCTGGGGCTCGCGGGCTTCTGGGATGCCCCCACATTCTCACCGCGCCCAGCTTCCGGCCTGGCCACCCGCTGGCGGTCTCACCCGGTTCGCATCAGTCCCGGGCCCCCGGCGCCCCTCGGTAGTAGCAATTATCGCGTCCCTGAGCTTAGGATCCCCCTTTAGTTTCACATATACCCCCAACCCCGTTTCCACTTTGATGGCGTCTTCCGAGGAGCATCCCTTAGTAAGAACCGTCCCAAATATAGTGATTTGGATCCACCAAGGCTTGGGGCGAGCCGTCGAATGTGTGTGGTAGGGGCGCGGGGTGATGTTAACCCGTGGTCTTGTTAGGCCTTGAATGGGGGAATAGGAGAGGAGGCCTGTGTTCACTATTAGTTTCCACCACCTACCAACTTGGAACCTTTACATCTCTCCAAGCCTGAGTTTCCTTGTCTGTGAGACAGCTGCGAATGCCGGTTTCCCGAGAGTAGTGAAGTACCGTAAGTTCTCAGTAATAAGGCTTTTTCATTCAACAGGTATTTGTCGTGTGATTAATGTGTGTCCCACACTCAACGCGACTGGGGATACAAAAACCTGTCCTCGCCCTGATAGAGCTTACAAAGAGCATTTCAAAGGGATAATTAGTGCTCAGTGACAGACACAGTAACACATAGTGTATGAATAATTAGGGCCAACTGTTACAGATTCTGGAGTTGGTTTTTTTGGAACAAACACAAAGTTAGAGGTAGAAAAGTCTGTCAGGATCAGCACTCTCATTCTCAGAGCCAGAAAAGTGGCAGGGATTTGCCTAGATCATGCAACGTGGTCCTCACCTAGACAGGCCAGTGTGCTTCCCAGAGTCCATGGCTGATTACGTCTCACTGGAGGTAGGTTTCCATTGAACTTTCTATTCCTATGTCACCTAGGTGTCTGGTGACCAAGGACTTCTAAGCCCTTTGTGGTGGGGAGAGTGCTTCTAATTTGGAAGTGTGAAAAGTCTTCCTGTCTCCATTCCTCTAAACTGTTAACACAAAACTGGATTTGGGAGTGAGTTCATTTTTGAACAAACTGAAAAAGTGTCTAGAAGCAAGAATGGAAATCACTGAGATATGTTCTAGCGTCAGATTACACCAGATTTAGACCCACTCTTGGGCAAATAAAGGGTTTGTGTGTGCTGACTTTAGGTCACCGCTAGACTGTTTCATTCAGCAAGAATTTTACTGAGCATGTACCTTTAGCCATATCTGGTGCCCAGCATTGCAGGTGGCAGACAGACTAAGCCATGGTTCATGGTTCCTATTTGTAAGGTGTTTACCCTCTGCCAGTGGGTCCCTTGCTCTGTGCCATACATGGCTGAAGGCCTCAACTCCATGACCTCATGATCCTCACCAGGTCCCTAGAAATGGGTACTGCATCTTATTCCTGTTGTACAGAGTTAAGAAACTTCTGCAAAGTCAAAAGGTAATATATGTCCGTCAGATACTCAAACCCTTGGCTACACTTGTACTCCAGCCAGAGTTAATCCATCTTATCCTCCTTTGAAGTGCTTCATTTGCTCTCCTCCGTCTTGCTTTGACCCAGTAACTTAGCCAGTGTCTTTGTTTTTTTTTTTTTGACAGTCGCACTCTGTCACCCAGGCTGGAGTGCAGTGGCACAATCTTGGCTCACTGCAACCTCTGCTTCCCGGGTTCAAGCGATTCTCCTGCCTCAGCCTCCCAAGTAGCTGGGATTACAGTTGCCCACCACTGCACCCGGCTAATTTTATTTTATTTTATTTTATTTTTTTGAGACGGAGTCTCGCTCTGTCGCCCAGGCTGGAGTGCAGTGGCCGGATCTCAGCTCACTGCAAGCTCCGCCTCCCAGGTTCACGCCATTCTCCTGCCTCAGCCTCCCGAGTAGCTGGGACTACAGGCGCCAGCCACCTCGCCCAGCTAGCTTTTGTATTTTTTAGTAGAGACGGGGTTTCACCGTGTTAGCCAGGATGGTCTCGAACTCCTGACCTCGTGATCCGCCCATCTCGGCCTCCCAAAGTGCTGGGATTACAGGCTTGAGCCACCGCACCCAGCCGCACCCGGCTAATTTTTGTGTTTTTAGTAGAGACGGGGTTTCACCCTGTTGTTGAAGCTGGTCTTGAACTCCTGACCTCAAGTGATCCACCCACCTGAGCCTCCTGAAGTGCTGAGATTACAGGTGTGAGCCAGTGTCTTGATGGGGTTTTTACTTTCTGGAGAGGAAAGTTGGGCCTGGGCTTTTCATGCCCTGGATGCAGAGGAGTGTTCCATACACTTAGGCTGCTTCAGGCATCACAAGGAAAATGAAACGTGCACACTCACACAGGATATGAGAAATCTGCTTCATGGTGGAAGTAACTAAGAGACCTGCTAGGGAGATGTCTCCTCAGTTGGGAGGCTCAGAGGAAAAATAGTCAAGTCCCAAGTTGCCTCCTAGACAAAAGAAGTTGATTGTGTGCACTTGAAGGGCTCCCAAATGGCAGCTCCACACCCTTAATCTTCTCCCCATCTTTCAGCTTGTGAACACCTTCTTCAGCTTCCTTCGACGCAAAACAGACTTTTTCATTGGAGGAGAAGAGGGGATGGCAGAGAAGGTAAGTGTTGGAAACCGCTGTCTTTTCAGCAGCTCTGTCTCTTCAGAAGAAAAACTCACCTGGTCTTCCTTTGGCATAATAGTAACTTTCAGCAGAAGCGAAATGTCAAAGGCGAGGAGTTAGGGAAGGGAAGGAAGCTGTCATTTCTTCGGTCTCCACTCCTTGCTCAGCGCTCTATCTACCTTATTTCCCATGATTTTTGCAGTTCTACAAGAAGGACAGGTGTTAACTATCCCCATTGAGGAAATTGGCTTAAGAGAGTTTTGCACCTTATCCAAAGTCTTGACCTGAGCTATGCGAGAACCAGGGTTGAAACCAGTCTGTTGAAAACCTGCCCTCTGCCCCAACACAGTGCCTCTCAGTTCCTTTTCCAATGAGGAGGTTTTATTTTTTATTTTATTTTTTTCTGAGATGGAGTCTTGCTCTGTCACCCAAGCTGGAGTGCAGTGGCACAATCTCGGCGCACTGCAACTTCTGCCTTCTGGGTTCAAGCAATTCTCCTGCCTCAGCCTCCTGAGTAGGTGGGATTACAGGCGCCCGCCACTGCACTTGGCTAATTTTTGTATTTTAATAGAGATGAAGTTTCACCATATTGGCCAGGCTGGACTCGAACTCCTGACTTCATGATCCACTTGCCTCGGCCTCCCAATGTGCTGGGATTACAGGTATGAGCCACCGTGCCCGGCCAGGAGGTTTTATTTTTACTTTTATTTATTTTATTTTATTTTATTTTATTTTATTTTATTTTATTTTATTTTATTTTATTTTATTTTTTTGAGATGGAGTCTCATTCTGTCACC
>NW_016817890.1:1888581-1909311 GCF_001698545.2 Rhinopithecus bieti | reverse complement strand
CCGGCCAGGAGGTTTTATTTTACTTTTATTTATTTTATTTTATTTTATTTTATTTTATTTTATTTTATTTTATTTTATTTTATTTTATTTTTTTGAGATGGAGTCTCATTCTGTCACCCAGGCTGGAGTGCAGTGGCATAATCTCGGCTCACTGCAACCTCCGCCTCCTGGGTTTACGTGATTCTTGTGCCTCATTCTCCCAGGCAGGCGCCACCATGCCTGGCTAAGTTTTGTATTTTTAGTAGAGATGAGGTTTCACCATGTTGGCCAGGCTGTTCTCGAACCCCTGACCTCAAGTGATCCACCCACCTTGGCCTCCTAAAGTGCTAGGAGTACATGTGTGAGCCACTGCACCCGGCCTGAGGAGGTTTTAACTAATTACCTAGGAGATGAGACTGGGCCGATACTAGAAACTGATGCTTAGAAATAAATTTAGAAATACTCAGAGCCATGTCTTCCCAGATGCTGTGACTCAGAGTTTAAGGGTTTGTGTTTTGTAGTCTTGATTCTGAGACCTTGAACTTCTTTCTGATTCCTTAAGGTTGTAATTATACTTTTGAAAATTGTTATATCATGAGGATTCTACCTCACTTAGCTGTTATCTTTTTTTTTTTCGAGACAGAGTTTCATTCTGTCACCTAGGCTGTAGTGCAATGGCGTGATCTCGGCTCACCACAACCTCCGTCTCCCGAGTTCAAGCAATTCTCCTGCCTCAGCCTCCCAAGTAGCTGGGATTACAGGCATGCGCCACCATACCTGGATGATATTTGTACTTTTTAGTAGAGACGGGGTTTCACCATGTTGGCCAGGCTGGTCTCGAACTCCCAACCTCAGGTGATCTACCTGCCTTGGCCTCCCAAAGTGCTGAGGTTACAGGCGTGAGCCACCGTGCCTGGCCCTTTTTTTTCTTTTCTTTTTTTTTTTTTGAGATGGAGTCCCGCTCTTGTCACCCAGGCTGGAGTGCAATGGTGCAATCTTGGTTCTCTGCAATGTCCGCCTCTTGGGTTCAAGCAATTCTTGTGCCTCAGCCTCCTGAGTAGCTGAAATTACAGGCGTGAGCCACCACGCCTGGCGCCATTATCTTTATAATAGACATAAATAAGAGACATAATAAGAAGGAGATGTTCTTTGCAAACTGTTTCTGTGGCTTCAGGATTCTAACAAGTTGGTAAACTCTTTAATGTGTCCTGAAGGTTTGAGGCCACTCTGTCATAGACACATTACCTAACAGTAGGAGTCCCAGGTTCTTGGTCTAGCTATGTTACTTAGTCGAGTTCCCAGCAATGCTCTCCTTCTTTCCATCTTTCCATCTGTAAAATGGGAGAAAGTAGACCCCTTCTAGCTCAGATATTCTTTCTGTATTGTCACTAACACCTCTGGCTTTTCTATGGGTCAGACTACCTGTATATACCTCATGCTGCAAACTTACCAAAAATGCAAAAGCACTTTTAGTTTTTATAGCTTTTGGGGCTAGTCATTTATTTTTTCTTTGCTTTGCTTTTTTTTTTTTTTTTTTGACACAGAGTTTCATGCTTGTTGCCCAGGCTGGAGTGCGATGGCATGATCTCGACCCACTGCAACCTCTGCCTCCCAAGTTTTAAGTGATTCTCCTGCATCAGCCTCCCAAGTAGGTGGGATTACAGGCATGCACCACCATGCCTGGCCAATTTTGTATTTTTAGTAGAGACGGGTTTCACCATGTTGGTTAGGCTGTTCTCAAACTCCCGACCTTAGGTGATCTGCCCGCCTCGGCCTCCCAAAGTGCTGGCATTACAGGCATGAGCCACCGCACTTAACACTTTGGATTGTGTTAGGTGCTATATCAGACCCTTTGGGATCGCAGAGGTGAATACAGATTTGTTCTTTGTTTTCATGGATCTCACAGTGTAGCCAAAAACAAAAAAAAACAAGCAGTGAAAAAGTAGTGGGTGTTGGGGCAGAAGCCCTGGGAACATAAAACTAACCTAGGTTGGGGGCTCAGAGAAGACTTTGTGAGGAAGTGATGCTTCACATATGAAGGATGAATAGCTGTAAGAAGGGAGAGAGATGCACCCTTGGTGTGTGTGTGTGTGTGTGTCTGTTTGAGACAGAGTCTTGCTCTGTTGTCCCAGCTGGAGCACAGTGGCGTGAGCACGGTGGTGCAATCCGGCTGCCTTAACCTCCCAAAGTGCTGGGACTACCTAATTTTTCTTTTTTTTTTTCTTTTGAGACAGAGTCTTGCTCTATGACCCAGGCAGGAGGGCAGTGGAGCAATCTCAGCTCACTGCAACCCCCGCCTCCCGGGTTCAAGTGATTCTTCTGCCTCAGCCTCCTGAGTAGCTGGGATCACAGGTGCCTGCCACCACGCCCGGCTAATTTTCGTATTTTTAGTACAGTGGAGGTTTCACTGTGTTGGTCAGGTTGGTTTTGAACTCCTGAACTCGTGATCCGCCCGCCTCAGCCCTCCAAAGTGCTGGGATTACAGACATGAGCCACCGTGCCCGGCCTCTAATTTTGCTTAACTGTAAGAGGGAGTAATCCTTACCTCAAAGGAAGTTACAAGGATTAAAAAAAAGACAAAAGACCACAATCCACTTCAGAATCCCCTGGGGCCACATGTGTTTTGGTATTTAAAATTATTTGGATTTCAGGAAGGCAATACAGTGCATATGTGCATTATATATAATAATCCAATCCCAGGGCCAGGAGCTGCATCCTGTAACAAAACACATTAATATTTCTGTAGAGAATACCTGATGCTGCAAACTTACAAAAAATTACAAAAGCACTTTTAGTTTTTATAGCTTTTGGTCTAGGAATTGTAGACTTGAATATAGCCATAGTGATCTAATCAATATGGTATTGATAGAAGAAGAGAAAAATGGACCAGTGAAGCAGACTAGAGAATCCTGAAATAAAGTCTAGCATTTATGAGGATTTAATGTGTCTAATGTGGTAATTCAGTTCATTAGGCAAAGCATGATGCAATAAGTCATGCTGCTACGTGGATTTTTTTTTGGTTAGAAAACCAAAATTTGGCTGGGCGCAGTGGCTCAAGCCTGTAATCCCAGCACTTTGAGAGGCCGAGACGGGCAGATCACGAGGTCAGGAGATGGAGACCATCCTGGCTAATACGGTGAAACCCCGTCCCTACTAAAAAAAATACAAAAAACTAGCCAGGCGAGGTGGCGGGCGCCTGTAGTCCCAGCTTCTCGGGAGGCTGAGGCAGGAGAATGGCGTAAACCCGGGAGGCGGAGCTTGCAGTGAGCTGAGATCCGGCCACTGCACTCCTGCCTGGGCGACAGAGCGAGACTCCGTCTCAAAAAAAAAAAAAAAAAAGAAAACCAAAATTTACCATCTGTCATACTCTATAAAATACAGGTAAGAAAATCCTGTAAGGAAAGCTAGGAATCTGTAGTCTTATGTGGGGGAGACTTTTCAAGATTAGAAAACTGGAAACTATAAAAGAAGAGATAGCTGTTTGCCTTTTCAAATGCTGAAAATTTGTAAATGGTAAAAGAGACATATTTAAGTCAATTGAAGAACACTAGATTATGAGAAAATATGCAGTGCAGAGGACGAATAACATTTAATGGTTAATTTCATATTTAGGAACTCATAAATAAAAATTAGCCAGGCCTTTTGGCACACGCCTCTAGTCCCAACTACTTGGGAGACTGAGGTAGGAGGATTGCTTGAGCCTGGGAGGTTGAGGCTGCAGTGAGCTGTGATTGCACCACTACGCCACTATGCTCTGGGCTGGGTGACAGAGCAGGACTTTGTTTCCAAAACAAAACCCATAATGAGATACTACTTCACATCTGTTAGGATGGCATCTGTTAAAAGAAAAAACAAAATAACAAGTGTTGACAAAGATAGGGAGAAACTGGAACCCTTGTACACTGTGGTGGGAATGTCAAATGGTGCATCTGCTATGGAAAATGTTATGGCAGTTTCTCAAACAATTAAAAAAATAGAACTATCGTATGGTCCAGCAGTCATTCTTGTGGGTATATACCCAAAAGAATTGGAAGGAGGATTTATTTGCACACCCATGTTCACTCCTTATTCCTAATAGCCAAAAGGTGGAAGGAACCAAAGGCTCCATCAGCAGGTGAATGGATAAGCAGAATGTGGTATAGACATGTTCTGGGATGTTATTCTGCCTTAAAAGGGAAAGAAATCATGTCCATTACTACATGGATGTACCTTGGAGGACATTGTGTTACATGAAATAAGCTGGTCACAAAAGGACAAATACAGTTGATCCTTTGTATTGTGGGCTCTACATCCATGAGTTTAACCAACCACTGATGGAAAATATTTGGAAAAAAAATTTTTTTAAACGAGAGTACAATAATAAAAAATAATATGAGTTAAGCCTGACATGGTGACGCACACCTGTAATCCCAGCCACTTGGGTGGCTGAGATGGGAGGATGGCTTGAGCCCGGGAATTTGAAATCAGCCTGGACAACATAGCAAGACCCCATCTGAAAAAAAAAAAACAAAACCAAATTAAAAAAAATACAATCTAATTATTTACATCCATAGCACTTACATTGTATTAGGTATTAGGTAATCTAGAGATGATTGAGAGTATACAGGAGGATGCGTATAGGTTATATGCAAATAAAATGCCATTTTATATAAGGTACTTGAGCATCCTGAGAAATGAGCACTGAGGAGTGATCCTAGAACGAATCCCAATGGGTACGGTGGGACTGCCCTATTGCGTTCCACTTACATATCATTGAAGGCGTATTTTTTGATAAATAAATATTGTGTGACTAAAAGAAAAGTTACTGTTTTAAAACGTAACTGTAGGGCCGGGCGTGGTGGCTCACGCCTGTAATCCCAGCACTTTGGGAGGCTGAGGCGGGTGGATCAGCTGAGGTCAGGAGTTTGAGACCAGCCTGACCAACATGGTGAAACCCTGTCCCTACTAAAAATACAAAAATTTGCTGGGCATGGTGGTGGGTGCCTGTAATCCCAGCAACTCGGGAGACTGAGGCAGGAGAATCGCTTGAACTCAGGAGGCGGAGGTTGCAGTGAGCCGCGATTGCACCACTGCACTCCAGCCTGGGCAATAAGAGTGAAACTCCATCTCAAAAACAACAACAACAACAACAACAACAACAAAACATAACTGTAATGGTATTACCTCCTCCAAAAAGGCATATTAATTCTTTAAATATTACCAGAGATCCACATCCACTCAAGGTTCTGATTTCCCTCAGTGCTCTCTTACTGTTGTGTTTTGTTTTGAGACAGGGTCTCACTCTGCTGCCCATCCTGGATGGTGTCCAGTAGTATGATCATGACTCACTGCAGCCACGACCACTAGGCTCAGGTGATCCTCTCACATAAGCCTCCTGAGAGTAACTGGGACTATAGGCATGCCCCAGCATGCCCAGCTAATTTTTGTATTTTTTGTAGAGTGGGGGTTTCACCGTCTTGCCCAAGCTGGTCTCGATCTTCTGATCTCAAGCAACCTACCCGCCTTGGCCTCCCAAAGTGCTGGGATTACAGACATGAACCACTGCGCCCAGCTCTTTTGTTTTTTAAAAAATTATAGGCTGAGGTGGGGGGATCACTTGAGGCCAGGAGTTCAAGACCAGTCTGGTCCAACATAGACCATATCTGTACACAAAATAGAAAATCATAGCCAAGACTGCTGGTGTAAGCCTATAGTCCCAGCTACTATGCAGAACAAGGTGGAAGGATCTCTGGAGCCCAGGAGTTTGAGGCTGCAGTGAACCATGATAACAGCATCTTGGGCAACAGAGCTAGACCCTGTCTCAAAAAAAAAAAAAAAAAAATAGTGGGCCGGGCACAGTGGCTCACACCTGTAATCTCAGCACTTTGGGAGGCTGAGGTGAGTGGATTGCCTGAGGTCCAGAGTTCGAGACCAGCCTGGCCACCATGGTGAAACCCCAACTCTACTAAAAAATACGAAAATTAGCCGAGTGTGTTGGCAGGCTCCTGTAATCCCAGCTACTCGAGAAGCTGAGGTGGGAGAATTGCTTGAACCTGGGAGACGGAGGTTGCAGTAAGCCAAGATCATGCCATTGCATTCCAGTCTGGGAACAGAGCGAGACTTTGTCTCAGAAAAAAAAAAAGTGTGGTAAAAAGCACATCATAAAATTTACCCTCTTAACCTTTGTTTTGGTTTTTTTGTTTGTGTGCTTGTTTGTTTGAGACGGAGTCTCGCTTTGTTGCCCAGCCTGGAGTGTGGTGGCACCATCTCAGCTCACTGCAACCTCTGCCTCCCAGGTTCCAGCAGTTCTCCCCCCTCAGCCTCCCGAGTAGCTGGGATTACAGGCGTGTGCCACCACGCCTGGCTAATTTTTGTGTTTTTAGTAGAGATGGGATTTTACCATGTTGGCCAGGCTGATCTCGAACTCCTGACCTCAGGTCATCTGCCTGCCTCGGCCTCCCAAAGTGCTGGGATTACAGGCATGAGGCACTGCACCCTGCCTGTTTTGTTTTGTTTTGTTTTGAGATGGAGTCTCGCTTTGTCGCCCAGATTGGAGTGCAGTGGCACCATCTCAGCTCACTACAACCTCTGCTTCCCAGGTTCAAGAGATTTCTCTTGCCAGTCAGGCGCGGTGACTCATGCCTGTAATCCCAGCACTTTGGGAGGCCGAGGCGGTGTGGATTTACGAGGGTGAGGAGATCGAGACCATCCTGGCCAACACTGTGAAACCCTGTCTCTACTAAAAATACAAAAATTAGCCAGGTGTGGTGGCACATGCCTGTAATCCCAGCTACTCGAGAGCTGAGGTAGGAGATTGCTTCGCAACCTGGGAGTTGGGAGGTTGCGAGTGACGCCGAAGATCGCCCACTGCACTCCAGCTGGCGACAGGAACAAGACTCCGTCGCTCAAAAAAAAAAAAAAAAAAGATTTCTCCTACCTCAGTCTCGCCAAGTAGCATGGGACTACAGGTGCCCACCACCATGCCCGGCTAATTTTTGTATTTTTAGTAGAGACAGGGTTGTCACTAATATTGGCCCAGCTGGTCTCGTCTCGAACTCCTGACCTGGTGATCTGCCTGCCTCAGCCTCCCAAAATGTTGGGATTATAGGCGTGAGCCACCACGCTTGGCCCTTTTTTTTTTTTTTCCTCTGAGACAGAGTCTCACTCTGTCACCCACTGGAATGCAGTGGCACGATCACAACTTAACTTGACCTCCCCAAGGCTCAGGTGATCCTCCCACTTTAGCCTTTTAAGTAGCTTGGACTCCAGTGCCATCATGCCCAGCTAAGTTTTCTTTTTTCTTTTTTTTTTTGAGACGGAGTCTCGCTCTGTCGCCCGGGCTGGAGTGCAGTAGCGGGATCTTGGCTCACTGCAAGCTCCGCCTCCCAGGTTTACACCATTCTCCTGCCTCAGCCTCCCGAGTAACTGGGACTGCAGGCACCCGCCGCCTCGCCTGGCTAGTTTTTTTGTATTTTTTAGTAGAGACGGGGTTTCATCGTGTTAGCCAGGATGGTCCTCATGATCCTCCCGCCTCGACCTCCCAAAGTGCTGGGATTACAGGTGTGAGCCACTGCACCCAACCGCCAGCTAATTTTTCTATTTTTTTGTAGAGATGAGGTTTTACCATGTTGCTCAGGCTGGTCTCTAACTCCTGGGCTCAAGTGATCCACCTGCCTCGGCCTCCCAAAGTGCTAGGATAACAGATGTGAGCCACTCTGCTGGGCCATGTTAACCATTTTTAAGTGTACAGTTCAGTAGTGTTAAGTGTACTTAGATTATGAAACATATTTGTAAAACCTCTTTGCATCTTGTGAAATTGAAACCCTGTACCCATTAAACAACTTCATTTTGCTCCCTCCCCTACCTCCTGGTAACTGCTGTTCTATTTTCTGTCTAGGTTGACCACTTTAGATACTTCATATAAATGGAATCATACAATATGTATCTTTTTGTGACTGGCTTATTTCATTTAATGTAATGTCCACAGATTTATCCACATTGTAGTATGTGACAGGATTTCCATCCCCTTTAAGGTTGAATAATATTCCATTATATGTATATATCAGTTTTTTTTTTTTTTTTTTTGAGACAAGTCTTGCTCTGTTTCTTGCCTAGGCTGGAGTGCAGTGGCACGATCTCGGCTCACTGTAACCTCAGCCTCCCGAGTAGCTGGGACTACAGGCACTCGCCACTACTCCCGGCTAATTTTTGTATTTTTATTAGAGTCAGGGTTTTACCATATTGGCCAGGATGGTCTCAATCTCCTGACCTCGTGGTCTGCCCAAATCGGCCTCCCAAAGAGCTGGGATTACAGGCTTGAGCCACTGCGCCCAGCCACAATTTTTTTTTAATCTATTCTTCTGTTGATGGACTTTTGGGTTGCTTTCACCCCTTGGTTTTTGTGCATAGCGCTTCTGTGGACATAGGTGCACAAATCTTTGAGATTCTACTTTCAATTCTTGTAGTTATTACTCAGCAGTGTAATCTATTGAATAATATGGTAGTTTTTGTTTTGTTTTTGTTTTGTTTTGTTTTTGAGACAGAGTATCACTCTTGTTGCCTAGGCTGGAGTGCAATGATGCAGTCTTGGCTCACTGCAACCTCTGCCTCCTGGGTTCAAGTAATTCTCCTGCCTCAGCTTCCTGAGTAGCTGGGATTACAGGTGTGTGCCACCACAGCTGGCTAATTTTTGTATTTCTAGTAGAGACAGGGTTTCACCATGTTGGCCAGGTTGGTCTCGAACTCCTGACCTCAGGTGATTCACCCGCCTCAGCCTCCCAAAGTGCTGGGATTACAGGTGTGAGCCACTGTACCCAGCCAGTTTTTAGTTTTTTGAGGAAATGCCACGATCTTTTCCATAGCAGATGCACCATTTGACACTACCACTAATAGTACATGAGGGTTCTGTATTAGTCCGTTCTCATGCTGCTATACCCTAGACTGGGTAATTTATAAAGAAAAGAGGTTTACGACCGAGCATGGTGGCTCACGCCTGTAATCCCAGCACTTTGCGTGGCCAGGGCCGGCAGATCAGAAGGTCAGGAGATCAAGAACATCCTGGCCAACACGGTGAAACCCCAGCTCTACTAAAAATACAAAAAGTAGCTGGGTGTGGTGGCGTGCGCCTGTAGTCCCAGCTACTTAGGAGGCTGAGGCAAGAGAATTGCTTAAACCCAGGAGGCGGAGGTTGCAGTGAGTTGAGATCGTGCCACGGCACTCCAGCCTGTCGAGAGAGCGACACTCTGTCTCAAAAAAGAAAAAAAGAAAAGAGGTTTAATTGACTCAGTTCTGCATGACGGGGAGGCCTCAGGAAACTTAAAATCATAGAGGAAGGCATTTCTTCACAGAGTGGCAGGAGAATCAGTGCCAGCAGAGGAAATGCCAGAGGCTAATAAAACCATCAGATCTTGTGCGAACTCACTCGTATCATGAGAACAGCATGGGGGAAACCACCCCCATGATTCAATTACCTCCACCTGGTACTGCCTTTGACATGTGGGAATTACAATTCAAGGTGAGATTTGGGTGGGGAAACAGAGCCAAACTGTATCATTCTGCCCCTGGCCCCTCCCAAATCTCATGTCCTCACATTTCAAAACATAATCATGCCTTCCAACAGCCCCACAAAGTCTGAATTCATTTCTGCATTAACCCACAGGTCCAAGTCCAAAGCTCATCTCTGACAAAGTATTCGTTCGCTCTCATGCTGCTGTGAAGAAATACCCGAGACTGGGTAATTTATAAAGGACAGAGGTTGTTTTGTTTTTTTATTTTGTGTATTTATTTTTTTTTGAGACAGAGTCTTGCTCTGTCACCTAGGCTGGAGTGCAGTGGTGTGATCTCAGCTCACTGCAACTTCCGCCTCCCGGGTTCAAGCGATTCTCCTGCCTCAGCCTCCCAAGTAGCTGGGATTACAGGCATGCGCCACCATGCCTGGCTAATTTTTGTGGAGACAGGGTTTCGCCATGTTGGCCAGGCTGGTCTCAAACTCGAGTGGTCTAACTCTTGACCTCAGGTGATCCACCCACCTCGGCCTCCCAAAGCGCTGGGATTACAGGCATGAGCCACCCTGCCTGGCCTACAAAAGAAAATTTAAAGATTTAAAAAATAAAACACAAGAGATATCTTTTTTTCTTGCGATTTGTTTTCTGAAGAAATGGTTGTTTGTCCTGGCAAAGTTTCCCACAATCTGGATTTTCCATATTGCATCCTAAGAATGGTTTTTACTCACAGCAGTTCTGACACCAAATGTGTGGGTTTTTCCACCACTCAACAAACCAGTTCTCCAGTTCTCTGGACACCAACTGGGTGTCCTACAATTCAATTGAATTCTGACCCCTACTACCCAGAATTACTGCAGATTCCACAGGTTAAGGACTCAGTCCCATAAGACGGCGGCCACTTGACAAACCAGTCATAAGTTCCAAGTTGCCTTGTGTATTTCTGACCAACCAGCTGTAAACTGGGGTTTGCCATGACCACCTTTTCAGGTTTAATAATTTGCTAGAATGGTTCAGAACTCAGGAAAGTGCTTTATTTACTGTTACTGGTTTATTATAAAAGACATAATTCAGGAACAGCCAAATAGCTGTGTAGGGCTAGGTATTGGGGCGGGGCCTGGAGCCTCCACACCCTCTCTGAGTGTGCCCCTCCCAACACCTCGATGTGTTCACCAACCTAGAAACTCCAAACCCCTGCCGGGTGCGGTGGCTCAAGCCTGTAATCCCAGCACTTTGGGAGGCCGAGACGGGTGGATCACGAGGTCAGGAGATCAAGACCATCCTGGCTAACACGGTGAAACCCCGTCTCTACTAAAAAAAAAACAAAAAAACTAGCCGGGCGAGGTGGCGGGCGCCTGTAGTCCCAGCTACTTGGGAGGCTGAGGCAGGAGAATGGCGTAAACCCGGGAGGCAGAGCTTGCAGTGAGCTGAGATCCGGCCACTGCACTCCAGCCTGGGCGACAGAGTGAGACTCCGTCTCAAAAAAATAAAAAAAGAAACTCCAAACCCCATTGTTTAGGGGTTTTTTTGTTTTGAGACAGGTTCTCACTGTCACGCAGGTTGTAGTGCAGTGGCGCAATCTCAGCTCACTATAACCTTCGGTTCACAGCAACCTCCGGCTCCTTGGCTCAAGCAGTCCTCCCATCTTAGCCTCCCGAGTAGCTGGGACTGCAGGCATGTGCCCCCATGCCCAGCTAATATTTTCGTATTTTTGGTACAGACAGGGTCTTACCATGTTGCCCAGGCTGGTCTTAAACTCCTGAGCTCAAGCAATCTGCCCGCCTCGACCTTTCCAAAGTGCTGGGATTACTGGTATGAGCCACTGTGCCCAGTAAACTTCAATTTATTTGCACAGTTGTAGTTCCCCAGTGCGCTAGCATTTATTTATTTATTTATTTTTATATTTATTTGTTTATTTTTTTGAGACAAAGTCTTGCTCTGTCTCCCAGGCTGGAGTGCAGTGGTGTGATCATGGCTCATGGGAGCCTTGACCTCCCAGACTCAAGCAATTCCCCTACCTCAGTCTCTTGAGTAGCTGGAACTACAGGCAAATACCACTATACTCAGCTAATTTTTGTATTTTTTATAGAGATAGGGTCTTCCTATGTTGCCCAGGCTGGTTTCAAACTCCTGGGCTCAAGTGATCTGTCTGCCTCTCCTTCCCAAAGTGCTGGGATTACAGATGGGAACCCCCGTCCCTGACCTGGATTAGCATTTTAATAACAGCTCTTTCATAAAATTCTTCTGCCTTCTGAAAAGTATTTGAGAGGGCTGGCATTGTGGCACATGCCTGTACTGTCCTGGGCCTCTTCTCGGGGAGAGCGACAGGCTTGGCCCTCCCCACCCTGGTTGGCTGTGGTTCCCAAATATGTGTCCAGTGACTGAAGCTTGAGTCTGTGACAGCCTCTGGGTAGGCTTCCACACCCCTGGGGTTATCTGTCTGAGGCTGGGTCTAGGTCAAGTTGATGGGAGGAGGGGTCAGAGGCTGCTGTGATTGGCCTTGACTCTGCCTGATGGTTTAGCTCTGCCCTTGCTTAACCTCCAGGAGCTAGGAAGGAACAGTACAAATGGGATGTGACATGATTCAGTGGAGCTGGGAGAGGGGAGGGCCCTGTTCCCACCTCCCTTTGGCCACTGGTTGGCAAATGGCTTTAGTTCAAGGTCTCTCTGACTAGGGACTTGGGACCAAGGCCCTGTGGTGGAACAGCCTCTGCTGGCGTAGTTATGACCTATGGTTTCTATTAACAGCAGAATGGCCTCCCCTACCAGTTTAATTCGTGGTTTAGGGGGTATGTTTGGTGTTCTTTAACCTTGTAGAGTGTGGAGCTACTGTGGTGTGGCATGGGGCAGGGGGTTTGGGCATAGCAGGAGAAATTGGCATCAAATGGATGAGAATCCATAGGGCATTTAGCAGAACTCCAGGTCTGGGGGCCCGTGGGTGACTTCTGTGACCTTGAGCCCCTGCAGAGCTTTCCCTGCAGTTCTGTCTTAGAGATGCTTGAAAAAGGGTTTATTGACCACTGATCACAGGGCGAGTGCCCTGCAAGGCCTCTAGAGGTGTGTGCGTGTGTGTGCACATGCACGCTGCGTATGGGTTGGCATTGAGTTGAGTGTCCTAAGGTTATGTTCCTGGGCCAGAGGTGAAACTTTGACACTTGACTGGTCATGGAGGATGAATTGCTTTGCCAGGTGACCTGAGAGTGGGGACAAGACATTCCAGGCAAAGAACAACATATGCCAAGATTGCTTTTATTTATTTATTTATTTTGAGACAGGGTCTCACTCTGTTGCCCAGGATGGTGGCGCAACCTCTGCTCACTACAACCTCTGCCTCCTGGGTTCGAGTGATTCTTCCACCTCAGCCTCCCAGGTAGCTGGGACTACAGGCATGTGCCACCACACCTGGCTCATTTTTGTATTTTTAGTAGAGACAGGGTTTCATCATGTTGACCAGGGTGGTCAAGAACTCCTGACCTCAGGTGATCTGCCCGCCTCAGCCTCCCAAAGTGCTGGGATTATGGGCATGAGCCACCACACTCGGCCAAGACTGCTTTTAGAAATAATAACATAGACCGGGCGTAATGACTCACACTTGTAATCCCAGCACTTTGGGAAGAAGAGGCAGGTGAATCACTTGAGCCCAGGAGTTTGGACCAGCCTGGTCAACATGGTGAAACTTTGTCTCTACAAAAAATAAAAAAATTAGCAGGGATGGTGGCATATACCTATAGTCTCAGCCACTGGGGAGGCTGAAGTGGGAGGATCGATCACCTTAGCCCAGGGACCTTAGTCCAGGGAGGTAGATTATATTCCAGCCTGGGTGAGTGAGAATGCCTCAAAAATAATAACAACAAGATAGAGGCACAGAGACATGACCTTAGGGTCACGCAAGTAAGAGTAGACCAGGAACTCAAATCTAGGTGCGACTTTGAAGTATGCATGGAACTTGGCCAGGAGGGCTTGTTAAAAATACGGATTGCCTGGCCATACCTCAGAATTTCTGATCCAGTAGATCTGGAGTGGGGCTTAAGATTTAGCGTTTCTAACAGGTTCCAGGTGATGCTGATGCTGCAGATCAGGGGAACCCTGTGATGTGGACCTCACTAGGCTCTTGATTTGTGCTGTCATACTCAATCCTCATGACAGATAAGGAAACGGAGGCTTAGAAAGAGTCAAAGTTGTTCACTCGTCTAAGGCCAGGAGCCAAATAATGAAAGGTGGCAATAGTATGGGTGGAGGGTCGCCCTTGGGTAGCAGGGAAGCTGTCTAGCACATCGTGGGGTGGAAACCTGGGAAAGTGTAGTGGAGAAAAAGGATTTGAAGTTGATTGCTCGCTGGCTGGAGAGAGGGTGAACAGGCTCTTCCTTCAAGAAAGCTCCCTGGCTTTGACTGGGCGCGGTGGCTCACACCTATAATCCCAGCACTTTGGGAGGCGGATCACTGGAGGTGAGGAGTTTGAGACTAGGCTGACCAACATGGAGAAACCCCATCTCTACTAAAAATACAAAATTAGCCAGACGTGGTGGCACATTCCTGTAATCCCAGCTACTCGGGAGGCTAAGGCAGGAGAATCACTTGAACCCGGGAGGCAGAGGTTGCAGTGAGCTGAGATCGCACCATTGCACTCCAGCCTGAGCAACAAGAGGGAGACTTCATCTCAAAAAAAGAAAAAGAAAAGAAAGCTCCCTGGCTTTCTGCCAACGTGGCCTTTCTGGGTGTGGTGTCAAGTCTTGCATAGCTGGACTGTGGTCTTGGAGACACGATGCACTAAGAGTAAGAGTGATTAGTCAGAAGAGCTGGTCATTGTGGGCCTGAGAATTCAGGAAAGGCTTGTGAGGGACTGAGGCTTGAGTTTTTGCTTTTAACAGCGTCACTTTTTTTGTTTTGTTTTTTTGAGACAGGGTCTCACTTTGTCGCCCAGGCTGGAGTACAGTGGCCTGATCTCGGCTCACTGCAACCTCCACCTCCCTGGTTCAAGCAATTCCCCTGCCTCAGCCTCATGAGTAGCTGGGATTACAGGCACACGCCACCACGCCTGGCTCATTTTTTTGTATTGTTAGTAGAGACAGGGTTTCACCATGTTGGCCAGACTAGTCTCCAATTCCTTTATTTATTTATCTATTTATTTTGAGATGGAGTCTTGCTCTGTCACCAGGCTGGAGTGCAGTGGCACGATCTCGGCTCACTGCAACCTCTGCCTCCCAGGTTCAAGTGATTTTCCTGTCTCAGCCTCTCGAATAGCTGGGACTACAGGCGCACACCACCATGCCCAGCTTTTTTTTTTTTTTTTTTTTTTGGATTTTTGGTAGAGACGGGTTGCACTATAAAGGCCAGGATGGTCTTGACCTCGTGTGATCTGCCCTCCTCGGCCTCCCAAAGTGCTGGGATTACAGGCATTAGCCACCGCGCCCGGCCAAGCGTCACTTTTTAAAACAGCCAGTTTATTGAGACAGCTGCTTTGCAGGTATTCTCATTACAACCCTATGAGATAGATGTATTTTCCTCATTTTGCAGATGAGGAAACTGAGGTTCTGGGTGCAGTGCTTTGCCCTTGCACCCAGCAGGTAGAGAGCAGGGCTGGACTCCAGGCTATGGGGCACTGTCCCCTGCTCTAATGCCTCATGGCTTTTCTTCCCTCTCCAGCTTATCACCCAGACTTTCAGCCACCACAATCAGCTGGCACAGAAGACCCGGCGGGAGAAACGAGCCCGGCAGGAGGCCGAGCGGCGGGAGAAGGCAGAGCGGGCGGCCAGGCTGGCCAAGGAAGCCAAGTCAGAGACCTCAGGGCCCCAGATCAAGGAGCTAACTGATGAAGAGGCAGAGAGGCTGCAGCTAGAGATTGACCAGGTGAAGAGTGGGCTTCCCTTCTCTACCCATCAGATCCCCACTGGCACTGAGCAGGAGGTCCTATTGCCAACTGCTGTGCTCTTTGCTCCAGAAAAAGGATGCAGAGAATCATGAGGCCCAGCTCAAGAACGGCAGCCTTGACTCCCCAGGGAAGCAGGTGAGATGGACTGCAGGGACTTGGGATGAGCCAGGAGGTTGGAACTTACAGGAACTCTCCTGCCTACTGCTTTCTCTGAAATACCCCTCCTTATCCTAATCCTTCCCCTCCCGGCTTTGGGAATCTTCCCCGTACTTTAAGATCACACTCAGAGACATTGAACCAAAGGATCCAGGTTAAAAAAAAAAAAAAACCCGCTGGGCGTGGTGGCTCACGCCTGTAATCCCAGCACTTTGGGAGGCCAAGGCAGGTAGATCATGAGGTCTGGAGTTGAAGACCAACTTGGCCAAGATGGTGAAACCCTGTCCCTACTAAAAATATAAAAATTAGCCAGGCGTGGTGGCGGGCACCCGTAATCCCAGCTACTCGGGAGGCTGAGGCAGAGAATTGCTTGAACCCAGGAGGCGGAGGTTGCCATGAGCCGAGATTGTGCCACTGCACTCTACCCTGGGCGACAGAGCAAGACTCTGTCTCAAAAAAATGAAATAAAAACCGACTGGCCTTAACCCATTTATGGCAGGAAAACCCAAGAGCCAGAAAGGGCAGTGCCTATTACAGGTCCCATCTGAGGTTGGCTGGGTTCTGTGGGCCCAGCCATATCCTTTGTCACATGGTATAGTAGTCTGAGCTCCTCTCAGGCTGAGATCAGAACCACGTTTTACCTGGTTCCCAGTGGACCAAGGCTTGGGATCTGCCCCTCTGTGGAGTGGGCAGGTGCCAAATCTCTTTTCTTTTGTGACTGTATGCCCAGTGCTAGCCCTGGGCTTGGCCCAGTGAGGGTTCAATGTGTGTCTTGTTTGTCAAGTAAGTAGCTGAGTGTCCCTGATTATAAGCAGGAGACTGAGGAAGATGAGGAGGAGGAAGATGAGAAGGACAAAGGAAAACTGAAGCCCAACCTAGGCAACGGGGCAGACCTGCCCAATTACCGCTGGAGCCAGACCCTGTCGGAGCTGGACGTGAGTGGCAGGGACCAGAGGTGAAGCTTAGGGAGCCAGCCTTGGGGTACCAGCAGCACTTAGTGGCTTCTTATGACTGCCTCTGCCCTATGCAGCTAGCGGTCCCTTTCCGTGTGAACTTCCGGCTGAAAGGGAAGGATGTGATGGTGGACATCCAGCGGCGGCATCTCCGGGTAGGGCTCAAGGGGCAGCCAGCAGTCATCGATGGGGAGCTTTACAACGAAGTGAAGGTGGAGGAGAGCTCGTGGCTCATTGAGGATGGCAAGGTGGTGACTGTGCATCTGGAGAAGGTATGTGAGGCCCAGCCCTTCTAGTCTGGGGTGTTGATAGAAGAAGAAAGGAGGATGTGTGCTTATTTTACTCAGGAGCCATGCTGGGGGCATTGTGGAATTATCTTAATCCCCATGACAACACTCTTTAAAGTAGATCTGTCCCTATTTTATTTTCTTAAAGACAAGGTCTCACTCTGTTGCCCAGGCTGGAGTTCAGTAACACCTTCTTAGCTCACTGCAGCCTTGAACTCTTGGGCCCAAGCAATTCTCTCACCTCATCCTCCTGAGTAGCTAAGACTACAGGTGTACACCACCACGCTTGACTAATTTTTGTTATTAATTTTTGTAGAGATGCGGGGGTCTCACTATATTTCCCAGGCTGGTCTTGAACTCCTGGCCTCAAGCAATCTTCACACCTCAGCCTCCCAAAGTGCTGAGATTACAGGCTTGAGTCAGGAAAAGAGTTCACTGATTTACCCAAGCTCCTGCCTCTGGGAAGGGGTGGAGTCAGAATTGAAAGTCTTAGGTTCTTTTTTTTGGAGACAGAGTCTCACTCTGTCGCCCAGGCTGGAGTGCAGTGGCACGATCTCGGCTCACTGCAAGCTCCGCCTCCCGGGTTCACGCCATTCTCCTGCCTCAGCCTCCCGAATAGCTGGGACTACAGGCGCCCGCCACCTCACCCGGCTAGTTTTTTGTATTTTTAGTAGAGACAGTTTCACTGTGTTAGCCAGGATGGTCTCGATCTCCTGACCTCGTGATCCGCCCGTCTCGGCCCCCGAAAGTGTTGGGATTACAGGCGTGAGCCACCGTGCCCGGTGAAAGTCTTAGGTTCTAAAGCCACTTCTTTTTCACTAGGTCTGTACATGGATTCAGTTCATCAAATACTTGAACACCTACTCTGTGCCTGGTACTGTTCTTGTTCTAAGTGCTGGAGAGAGAACAGTGAACAAAACATAGGAAAATCTGTGCCCTCAGGAAGCCTACATTCTCAACCTCACTGCCTTTACAGAGAGGTGGAACACAGACACCAGTAAATAAAGGTGGTCTCTGAAAAGGGCCAAGGGTCTGAGGAGAACTTCTCAGGGCACGTAAGACCCTGTCCCAGCCTGCCCGACTGGCACTAGCTGCCCTCACTCACCCCTCCATGCCTCTGTACTTGCTTTGTGGCCCAGGCTGGAGTGCTGTGGCGCGATCTCAGCTCACTGCAAACTCCGCCTCCCGGGTTCATGCCATTCTCCTCCCTCAGCCTCCAGAGTAGCTGGGACTACAGGCTCCCGCCACCATGGCTGGCTATTTTTTTTTTTTTGGTATTTTTTAGTAGAGACGGGGTTTCACCGTGTTAGCCAGGATGATCTCAATCTCCTGACCTCATGATTCACCTGCCTTGGCCTCCCAGAGTGCTGGGATTACAGGCATGAGCCACCACTCCCGGCCCTTTCCCTGCCTTTTAAATGTATTATTTTTTGAGACAGGGTCTTGTACTCAACCCAGGCTGGAATGCAGTGGCGCAATCACGGCTTACTGCAGCCTTGACCTCCCGAGCTCAAATGACCCTCCCACCTCAGCTTCCTGAGTAACTGTGAGCACCACCCTTCCTGGCTAATTTTTAAATGTTTTTTGTAGAGACAGGGTCTCATGTTGCTCAGGCTGGTCTGAAACTCCTGAGCTCAAGGGATCTTCTTGCCTTGGCTTCCCAAAGTGTTGGGATTAGAGAGGTAGGAGCTACCATGCCTGGCACTTCCCTGCTTAAAAACTTTTTCAGGCTGGGCGTGGGGCTCATGCCTGTAATTCCAGTGCTTTGGGAGGCTGAGGTGGGCAGATCACGAGGTCAGGAGTTCGAGACCAACCTGGCCAACATGGCAAACCCCATTTCTACTAAAAATACAAAAAAATTCGCTGGGCATGGTGGTAGGCGCCTGTAATCCCAGCTACTTGGGAGGCTAAGGCAGGAGAATCGCTTGAACCCAGGAGGCGGAGGTTGCAGTGAGCTGAGACTGCACCACTGCACACGGTGGCTCACGCCTGTAATCCCAACACTTTCGGAGACTGAAGCAGGCAGATCACCTGAGGTCAGGAGTTTGAGACCAGCCTGGCCCAATATGGTGAAGCCCTGTCTCTACTAAAATTAGAAAAATCCACCTGGTGTGGTAGGTGGTGCATGTCTATAATCCCAGCTACTCGGGAGGCTGAGGCCAGAGAATTGCTTGAACCTGGGAGGCAGAGGTTGCAGTGAGCCGAGATGGTGCCACAGCACTCCAGCCTGGACAAGAAGAGCAAGACTCCATCTCAAAAAAGAAAAGAAAAGAAAAGAAAATTTTCTTCCCATTTTAAATCTGGAGTACTGCTTTGTGTCTTAGGGCTCAGCCCAAGTGGCACTTCCAAACTTTTCTCCCTCCACCCTGGATGAATATCTCCCTTTCTGCTTTCTTGTTTCCGTTATCACACTGATTTGTAACTGTTTGCCTCTGTGTCTCCCCTAGCTGCAGGAAGGGCAGAGTCTTGTACCTCTGGACCCAGTATAGGCCTGCAGGAGTCTCAGGTGCAGGATGTGGATGGGAGAGAGTTTGGTTGTGAAAGGGTTAAGGGGTGATTCCTGGTGCACAGAGCAGGCCACCTCCCACCCCCTGGTTGTTCTCTTCACAGATCAATAAGATGGAGTGGTGGAGCCGCTTGGTGTCCAGTGACCCTGAGATCAATACCAAGAAGATTAACCCTGAGAATTCCAAGGTGAGCCCTGGCTGGTTAGGAGAGCTTCAGCAGGAGGGTGAGGGGCCTAGGTGTTTCCAGAGCTTCACCAATTCCGTCACTGCCTGCCCTCAGCTGTCAGACCTGGACAGTGAGACTCGCAGCATGGTGGAAAAGATGATGTATGACCAGAGACAGAAGTCCATGGGGCTGCCAACCTCAGACGAACAGAAGAAACAGGAGATTCTGAAGAAGTGAGCAAGAGGGGTTGGGGGAGGGTGGGTGCCTGGGGACTTAGATTTCAGTGACAGCAGTGAGTGGATCACTGAGCTGCCTCAGGAGCTGCCCTGCCCCCTTTCCAGCCATGTTTATGGCTTTATGGCTTTGGCTTGTCTACTCTTGTCACTTGCTGAGGTCATCTTGAGGGCAAGGCCGGCTCACGGCTCATGATAGGAGGGAAGGGGTAACAGGCGGGTCATTGCCACCTACAGGAAAACAGTGCCAGTGTTGGCGCCTCAGCTTCCAACCTCAGGGCTCAAATGGGTCTCAGATACCCTGGGCACTGCTCTTGCCCAACCTGGCTCGGTGTTGCTGAGGTCTAAAGAGATAGACTTGACCCGGGGGTGCTGGGAGAAGGGACAGCTTTAGAAGAGAAGGATGAAGTTGTTTCATCTTGCTTTCCTTTCTCCAGGTTCATGGATCAGCATCCGGAGATGGATTTTTCCAAGGCTAAATTCAACTAGCCCCTGTTTTTTCCTCCCTGAACTCTTGGGGCTGAGCTGCAACTACCCAACTTACTTTCCCACTCTTCTCTGGGACTTGTGGGCCTCGGGGCTTGGGGCAGGCATGGAAATGTCCCAGGCACACAGGTCCCAGGGCATCAGGAGAAAGGCTGGGGCTTGGGGCCTTGTCCTCCCCAGTTGGCCTACTGTTACACATTAAAACAATTTGCCCAGCTCCTTCTGTGTCCTCTCTTGCCTCTGGCCTTTCTCTGGCGCACAGGCCTCTTACGGCTGCTGCTGGGAACTGGGAGTTTGGCTTCTAGCCCAGATTCTGCTGTGTGACCTAGGGCAAATCCTTGCCCTCTCTGGGCCTCAGTTTCTCATTACTTAAAGTGAAGATTAAAACAGGGCTTGGGCCGGGTGCGGTGGCTCAAGCCTGTAATCCCAGCACTTTGGGAGGCCGAGGCGGGCGGATCACGAGGTCAGGAGATCGAGACCATCCTGGCTAACACGGTGAAACCCCGTCTCTACTAAAAAAATACAAAAAACTAGCCGGGCGAGGTGGCAGGCGCCTGTAGTCCCAGCTACTCGGGAGGCTGAGGCAGGAGAATGGCGTAAACCCGGGAGGCGGAG
>NW_016817890.1:1848599-1888303 GCF_001698545.2 Rhinopithecus bieti | reverse complement strand
AAAAAAAAAAAAAAAAAAAAAAAAAAAAAAAAAAAAACAGGGCTTGGCCGGGTGTGGTGGTTCACACCTGTAATCCCAGCACTTTGGGAGGCTGAGGGGGGCGGATCACCTGACGTCAGGAGTTTGAGACCAGCTTGACCAACATGGAGAAACCCAGTCTCTACTAAAAATACAAAATTAGCCGGGTGTGGTGGTGCACACCTATAATCCCAGCTACTTGGGAGGCTGAGGCAGGAGAATCGCTTGAACTCAGGAGGCAGAGGTTGCAGTGAGCCCAGATTGCACCACTGTACTCTAGCCTGGGTGACAGAGTGAGACTCCATCTCAAAAAAATAAATAAATAAAACAAGGCATTTAGTCTATATGTTTCTGAGCAAAGGTTGAGTTTTTCTGGCTATGGAGACCAGAACACTTCAGATTCTCGAAGGGGCGCATGACCCAGCAGAGTTTTTGTTTTTGTTTTTGTTTTTTTTTGTTTTTTTTTGAGACGGAGTCTCGCTCTGTCGCCCAGGCTGGAGTGCAGTGGCCGGATCTCAGCTCACTGCAAGCTCCGCCTCCCAGGTTTACGCCATTCTCCTGCCTCAGCCTCCCAAGTAGCTGGGACTACAGCTACTCGCCTGGCTAGTTTTTTGTATTTTTTAGTAGAGACGGGGTTTCACCATGTTAGCCAGGATGGTCTCGATCTCCTGACCTCGTGATCCACCCGTCTCGGCCTCCCAAAGTGCTGGGATTACAGGCTTGAGCCACCGCGCCCGGCCAACCCAACAGAGTTTTAAGACCACTGGACTTGTTGATCTGATTTTCACTGTCCACTGCAGCAGGTCTGCCCTTTAGCCGTGAATCAAGTATTCTTCAAACTAGAGACTATTGTATACCAGGACAGAAGAGCAGCATGGGCCAAGGTGACACTGCCTGGCTTGGGAGGGGTACCAGGAGGACAGCTCAGGCCTCAGATCTGGTGTGTGTGTGGTACAGGGACCTTACCAGGAGGACAGAGTAAAGTCCAGTGAGGCCTCGTTTTTATCTCTTGACGTGGACCTCTGCAAATTCTAGGCCTTCTCAAAGCCAGCTCCGAGGGCTGAAGAGGTGCTCCCCTTTGCTCAGATCCAGCCCACAGAGCTGACCCTTGCCCCACTTTGGCTAGAGGGTGGAGGTCAGAATGCTTGGGCCACAGAGGTTATAGCAAGAATGTCTAGGTTGACTTGCTGTGAGTGCTTAGTTCTCTGGCCCCTAAATATCTGGAACGCAGATGTCTTTTTTTAGAATTTCAGAGTAGCTGGACACAGTAGCTCACGCCTGTAATCCCAGCACTTTGGAAGGCCAAGGCGGGCGCATCACAAGGTCAGGAGATTGAGACCATCCTGGCTAACACGGTGAAACCCCATCTCTACTAAAAATACAAAAAAATAGCTGGGTGTGGTGGCGGGCGCCTGTAGTCCCAGCTATCGGGAGGCTGAGGCAGAACAGCACGAACCAAGGAGGCAGAGCTTGCAGCGAGGCGAGATCGTGCCACTGCACTCCAGCCTGAGCAACAGAGCAAGACTGTCTCAAAAAAAAAAAAGTTAGCCGAGTGGTGGTGGCACCTGCCTGTAATCAGTTATTTGGGAGACTGAGGCAGACGAATCACTTGAACCTGGGAGGTGGAGGTTGCGATGCGCCACTACACTCCAGCCTGGGCCATAGAGTGAGATTGTCTCGGGAAAAAAAAAGAAATTCAGAATAGCTTGTTAAAGATTTCAGAGAGGCTATGCAGTACATAGCTTTGTCACTTTTCCAAACTTGCTAAACCTTTTTTTTTCTGGGAATGCAAATAGTGGTTTACAAGGCTAGGTTTGGAAAATGGTGCTGTAGGGCTGAGGCTAGAGTGGAGGGTTTGTGGTGTGACTCCCACTCTACTCCTATTCTGCCCTGTGATCATTTTAGTCTTGTGGAGGCCACCCGGATGTGACAGCAGAGCCTGGAGTTAGAACTGGACCCTACGTTCATAGTCCCGAGAGATCATCCTGTTTCCCTTAGGAAACTGGACAAACAAGCACAGTTTGTCTAGTAGTTACTTTCCAAAGGGTGCCTTTTGGAACAATAAAAAGGGTGGTGGGGGCAGCCGGCCATGTGGGAGCTGGATCAACACCTTCCAGCTGGTTTGTTATAAGAATGGGCTGGTGGGCCTGCCCTGGCCTCTCTGCTGAAAGAGGACCAGTAGATAAGCCTGTGTGTGAGGAGCAGCCAAGTAGGATCCTTCTCAACTCATGGGCTCTGATACCTAAAGAAGGGATTCTGCGTCTGCCCCAGCAAGGCCAGAGCCACAGTTACTAACTGCGTGTCCCACTAAGTTCCTTGACCTCACTGTGAGCCCCAGGTTTCCTCTCTGTGAAATATAATGTCCCTTCTCCAAGGTTATTGGAAAAGCCAAGATACTGGTGAAAACCACAGTGCTGGCCGGGCATAGTGGCTCACACCTGTAATCCCAGCAACTTTGGGAGGCTGAGGTGGGCAGATCGCCTGAGGTCAGGAGTTCAAGACCAGCCTGACCAACACGGAGAAACCCTGTCTCTACTAAAAAATACAAAATTAGCCAGGCATGGTGGCTCATGCCTATAATCCCAGCTGCTCGAGAGACTAAGGTAGGAGAATCGCTTGAACCCGAGAGGCAGAGGTTGCGGTGAGCTGAGATCGCGCCATTGCACTCCAGCAGCCTGGGCAACAAGAGCAAAAGCTCCATCTCAAAAAAAAAAAAAAAAAAAAAAAAAACCACAGTGCCCTGTTACCACCACAGAGAGAGGGGGAGAGGAGCAGCAGGTCCAAGGCTGGGTAGGGCCAACAAATGATCAGGGCTTTGGGGAAACTGGGGGCTGGGCGGGGGCTGGGCAGAAGCAGGCCAGCCTGCAGGCGGTGGACTGGGAGAGCAGAGGCAGTTCAGACAGGTCTCCCTCGAAGAACTTCTCAAACAGTGTCAGAAACCATTTATCCAACCTTTCTCAGGCACAGACTCTGTGCTTGGTTCTTTATCTCCTGGAACTCACAGTGAACCAGAAATGGGGGCACTACTCCCATTTTATTCTTCCTACTTCAATTGCAGAGCACTAAGCCAGGCTGGACACCTATATCCTGTCTCCCGCTCTGCACAGCAGTTAAGTGAGGCAGATGGTAGAGAAAGGACAGCCAAGATAAGCAGGCAGATACCAATTACCTTTGTCCTTAAAACTATGGTCATGTTAACATACAGAACGTCAGCCAAGAACCAGAACCAACTGCTTAACATAACATAGAGTGGGCCCTGCCCACCCCCCAATACAATATATTTAAGATAAGCTTCTTTTAGTCGTTGAATTCCCCCAGGGAGGGAGAAGTTTGTATGATTGGTAAGGGTGGTGATACGGGGATGGAGTCAGGGTTCACTCCCAGAAGGTAATGCCTAAGTCCTTACTTTCCATGATCAGGCCACCTGAAGACCATGAGCAGGAAGGAAGAGGCCCAGGCAGGGATCAGACCAGCTGGGGATGCAAGGCGATGTAGACCCCATGGCCCAGTGAAATGCACATGGTCCAGGAACCCAGTCAGCCAAGGCAGGAGGAGCCAGAGTGGGCACTGCTTCAGGTCTAAGGCCCAGCCCCTCCCGCAGGGGTTCCTGGTCCCCCTCTTCATTCTGTAGGCTGTGCTTCTCCCAGAAACAGTGTAGCAGCTGGGCCTGGCAGGGGTTAGCAGTACACCTGGAGCAAGGGTGCCCCCGATGAGTCTGTGTCGGTGCCCTGGAAGGATGAGTCATGGCTGGCTGGGTACCCTGGTGGGAAGGAAAGGAGAGGAGGAAACAGGTTCAGGGGAAGGAGCTCATCCAGATCCCACCACCAGGGAGAAGCCTGCTGAGAAGGAGCAGAGTGGGACTTGAGCCTGGGTCAGTCTGATCCTGGCTGGATGACCCACTCAGTTTATTGACCTCTCTGAGCCCTAGCCTCCCTTTCTGTAAAAGGATAATGATCCCACTCCCAGGGGGTTGTTGTCAAGGGCAGTAAGACCACAACAGAACCACACGGGGTGCCTTTCCAGCACCATGCTGGATGGTTCTCCACCCACTACTTTCCTAGTCATCTGGGCGTGGGGTCTGATCACTTTCAGCTTGCCTGTTCTGGGCACCTGCACCCACTTTAAGTCAGCTTGCTGGATGGAGATGGGTCTGTGGCTGCTTAGGGCCCCATCCCTTTTTTATGTCATCCTCACCACCCCAAGAGAAAGCTGGGAGAGGAGCATGTAAGGGGCCCCTAGGGTAGTCCCCCACCCTCCACACCCCTCGTTAGGTCAGGACCACACCTGGAGCTCCATAAGGCCTCAGCTTCCGGGCGATGGCATCTGCAGTCGTCTCCTGGGAGATCTGCACTGTCAGCTCTAGGGAGGGAACGTGAGGCAGGCAGTGGTCATTAGCACGTTCTTTCAACCCCATTTCCTACTTCTGTTCCCAGCTTGATGAGGGAGGAGCCACTCACTCCTGGGCAGGGCTAGAAAAATAATGCTTAAAAAAAGACACATAGACAATGTGTGCATGCGCAGAGTGATGGATGAGTAGGAGTTTTGGTTAGCCCAGAACAGGTCAGAGGTCCAAGTTCATGTGGGTCCCTAGGTCCTGTTAACCAGACCAGGCCTAGAAGCTACTCTAGCATGAGACAGCAGGGGAGAGGAGCCTTTTGGGAAAACTTGCTGAATGCAGAGAGAACCTTGTCCTTTCTGGGGACAGCAGCGATGGCCAGAGAGCTCTCCCAGGGTCTGCATGCTTCTCTCAGCCTTGCTCAGACCTCACCGGGAAGGGCCAGAGTGGGAGCTAGGGAGGGGGAATCCACGAGTTGACAGAAAGGAGGAGAAAGGGCAGGGACTGGCTGAGGGGTACACCCACAGTGGCCAAATACCCCATTCCAACCCTCCCCTGGCCAGAGCCTCCCCTACTCTGCCCCTCAGCCCCATGGGGCCCCCACCTACCATCCTGGCTGAGACCTGAGCCCACCATGGTCTCATGGCCACTGTCAGGGGCAGCAGTGGTGGGGGCAGCAGCCCGAGTTGAACGACCCTCCAAGGTCTGTGGGCGAGCACGGCTCTTTCGGGTACTAATGCGAATGATCCCGCGTACCAGGCGGCCCTCAGCATCCTGCTCATCCAGGTGGTAGTCCTGCGTGATGCTGCTGATAAGGTCCGAGATCTTACTGGTCTTCTCCAGGAACACAGTGTCTGATGTGCACTTGGCCAGCTCATCGATCTGGTGTACGCTGAACAGCTCTGTCAGCTTCTTGAAGATGAGCACATCAATCTCTCGGCTCGACATGGAGCCACTGCCCATCTCGGGCAGGTCCAGGTCCGACTCATGGAAAGAGTAGTACTCCTCGGAGCCACGAGGACTACTGACAAGGGTGCTGGGCAGGCTGTGTCGCATGGGTGGGGGATCGGCCAGTGGCTCCTTGCAGCAGGAGTCCACATCAGGGGCTAGGGAGGTGGCCCTGGGATAGGGATACACAGGGATGCCTTTAAGCTTAACGTCGGGGTAGCTGAAGCTGCTGCCCATGGTTGACTTGAGTCGCTGGCCATCCCGCCGGCTGGGGGGTGCACGGTCAGGGCTAGGGGGCACTCCATTGTGCTCCTTGGTCCAGTTGGCTTCGGCAGCCCCCTCAGTGGAGTCCTCAGTAGAAAGGCAGGGGCTGCAGCCCCGCACACAGGCTCCACAGCGCTGGAGGCAATCCCGGCAGCGGCGGAAGCAGAAGGCAGCCCGGCACCACTCCCACACCCAGGGTCGCCAGAGCAGGCAGCAGGCAGGGGACTCAGTGGCCGGCTCAGCAGAGCCAGAGATGAAGGTAATGCTCTCTGGCCCATGGTGACCAGGGTCCTTGGGGTCTGGTCTACGGGTGCGGCGGCTTGGTGGGGGCTGAGGTGGTTTATCATATGTCTCCAGACATAGCTCTGTTGGCTGCTCCCAGGGTCCCAAGCGTGGAGGCCCAGATGCTGGGCGGGGGTGTCCAGGGCGGGGCATGGCTCATTGCATGGTTTGCAGCAGCCAGGCACCTGCGGGGGAGAGGCCAGGAAGGGGTCAGGATCAGAAGTCAGGGACTAACTCCTGGGCTGACTTGAGTAGCTTCACACTTCTAGTTGCTCAGAGGCCTGGGATGTGGATGGACCCAAGTATGCCCATAAACTCTCATATCTTGTGGCCCTCCCTCCACACAGTCTCTGTGGTCTAACCCAGATTTCAAAATTACCTGTGACTTAGGCCTATTGGGATGGCTATGAAAGGTTGAACATCTTATCTGAAATGCCTGGGTCCAGAAATGTTTTGGATTCTGGATTGTGGATTGTATACATTATACTCACCTGTTAAGCATTCCTCATCCGAAAATCTGAAATGCTCCAATGAGCATTTCCTTTAAGTATCATCCTGGTGCTCAACTTTCAGATTTTGGAGTGTTTTGGATTTTTGGATTAGGGATACTCAATCTCTCAATCTGTATTTAAAATAATCTCCCTTCCCCAGAAAATAACGAGTGTTGGCAATAATGTGGAAAAACTGGAACCCTTGTGCATTTCTGGTGGGAATGTAAAACGGTGCAGCTGCTATGGAAAACAGTATGGTGGTTCCTCCAAAAATTAAACATCAAATTACCACATGACCCAGCAATTCCACTCTGGATACATACCCAACCTAATTGAGAGCAGAGACTCCGATGTTTAGACCAATGTTCACAGCAGCATTATTCACAATAGCCAAAAGGTGGAAACAATCCCAGTGTCTACCAATGGATGAATGACTAAACAAAATGTGGTATATACATACAATGGAATATTATTCAGCCTTAAAAAGGAAAGGAAATTCTTTTTTTTTTTTTTTTTTTTGAGACAGAGTCTCGCTCTGTCGCCCAGGCTGGAGTGCAGTGGCCCAATCTCCGCTCACTGCAAGCTCCGTCACCTCCCAGGTTCATGCCATTCTCCTGCCTCAGCCTCCCGAGAAGCTGGGACTACAGGCGCCTGCCACTACGCCCGGGTAATTTTTTTTGTATTTTTTTTTAGTAGAGATGGGGGTTTCACCGTGTTTGCTAGGATGGTCTCGATCTCCTGACCTCGTGATCCACCCGCCTTGGCCTCCCAAAGTGCTGGGATTACAGGAGTGAGCCACTGCACCTGGCCCAGGAAAGGAAATTCTTATACATGCTGCAACATGGACGAACCTTGAAGAACTTATGCTAAGTGAAATAAGCCAGACACAAAAGGACAAACAGCCCAGGTGCGGTGGCTCATGCCTGTAATCCCAGCAGTTTGGGAGGCCAAGATGGGTGGATCACTTGAGCACAGGAGTTCGAGAACAGCCTGGCCAACATGGTGAAAGCCATCCCTACTAAAAATACAAAAATTAGCCAGGTGTGGTGGTGCACACCTGTAGTCCTAGTTACCTGGGGGACTGAGGTGGGAGGACCACTTGAGCCTCGGAGGTGGAGACTGCAGTGAGATGAGATCGTGCCATTGCACTCCAGCCTGGGCAACAAAGCCAGACCCTGTCTCAAAAAAAAAAAAAAAGAGACAAATATTGTAATATTCCACTTGTATGACATCTCTAGAATAGTCAAATTCATAGAGACACAAAGTAGAATGGTAGTTGCCCAGTGCTGGGGACAGAGGGAACTGGGGAGTTAGTGTTGAATGGGTAGGGAGTTTCAGCTGGGGAAGATGAAAAAGGTCTGGAGATGGATGGGCAATAGTTGTACAACAATGTGAATGTATTTAATACAGGAATGATGCTTAAATATGGGAATGATGCTTAAATATGTTTTGTTTTTTCTTTTTCTTTTTTTTTTTTTACATGGAGTCTCACTCTGTCACTGAGGCTGGAGTGCAGTGGTACCATCTCGGCTCACTGCAACCTCTGCCTCCCCGGTTCAAGTGATTCTCTTGCCTCAGCCTCCCAAGTAGCTAGGATTACAGGCACATGCCACCACGCCCAGCTAATTTTTGTATTTTTAGTAGAGACAGGATTTGGCCATGTTGGCCAGGCTGGTCTCGAACTCCTGACCTCAGGTGATCCCCCCACCTCGGCCTCCCAAAGTGCTGGGATTACAGGTGTGAGCCATGGCACCCGGCCCTTAAATGTGGTCTCTGTTTTGTTTGTTTCTTTGTTTTTGTTTGTTTAGACGCCAAGTTTTGCTCTTGTTGCCCAGGCTGCAGTGCAATGTCGTGATCTCGGCTCACCGAAACCTCCGCCTCCCGGGTTCAAGCAATTCTCCTGCCTCAGCCTTCCGAGTAGCTGGGATTACAAGTATGCACCACCACGCCTGGCTAATTTTGTATTTTTTTTAGTAGAGATGGTGTTTCTCCATGTTGGTCAGGCTGGTCTTGAACTCCCGCCCTCAGGTGATCTGCCCGCCTTAGCCTCCCAAAGTGCTGGGATTACAGGTGTGAGCCACTGTGCCCGGCCAAATGTGGTTTCTTTAAAAAAAGGTTAGGCCAGGTGCAGTGGCTCATGCCTGTAATCCCAGCACTTTGGGAGGCTGAGGTGGGTAGATGATTTGAGGTCAGGAGTTCTAGACCAGCATGGCCAACATGGTGAAACCCTGTCTCTACTAAAAATACAAAAATTAGCTGGGTAAGGTGGTGGGCACATGTAATCCCAGTTACTGAGGAGGCTGAGGCAGGAGAATCACTTGAACCCAGGAGCAGACAGTTGCAAGTTGAGCCACGATGGCGCCAATGCACTCCAGCCTGGACGACAGAGCGGCAAGACCTGCGCCTCAAAAAAAAAAAAAAAAAAAAAAAAAAGGTTAATAAGGGGGGTACTTTTTTTTTTTTTTTTTTGAGATGGAGTCTTGCTCTGTCACCCAGGCTGGGGTGAAATGGCATGAACTCAGCTCACTGCAACCTCCACCTCCCAGGTTCAAGAGATTCTCTTGCCTCAGCCTCCAGAATAGCTGGGATCACAGGCGTACGACATCACGCCTGGCTAATTTTTGCATTTTTAGTAGAGATGGGGTTTCGCCATGTTGGCTAGGCTGGTCTCAAACTCCTGACCTCAGGTGATCTGCCCACCTCAACCTCCCAAAGTGCTGGAATTACAGGCATGAGTCACCGCACCCGGCCTAATATGTTAACTTTTATAGCTATTTTACAGAAAGATCTGGATCTCACTTTCTGTGAAGTGGTCTCACCCAGTTTCTTCCTGCTGTTGGTAAGTTTTTCTTGAGAGTCTCTGTGGCTGCTGAACAAATGCCTTTTCATAAGATTTGCTATGGAACCTGATCATTAACACTTATTTCCCTCCCCTGGTCCTTCAAATCAGATATGGGAATGTAAGAGGTCCCCTGTCAATATTTCAGTCTTACTCACATTTGCCCTGCTAGCAACATTTAACATCAAGCCCTGTTGGTGTTCTTTGATTAGATAAAAAAGTTGAACCACAAAATATGTCTTCTTTCCTATTCTGACCTGGTTGCTAGGAAGCTCAGAGCTAAGACTTCATTCACTTCATAAACACTGAGGCTGGCCCTGTACTGGATACCATAGAACCAAAAATGAATGAACTACAGATCCTGTTCTTGATGATTCACACATGGTTTTGTAGGGAAAACAGATGCTTAAAAGTTTGTAAGATGAGGGCTGGGCACAGTGGCTCATGCCTGTAATCCCAGCACTTTGGGAGGCTGAGGCGGGCGAATCATGAAGCCAGGATTTCGAGACCAGCCTGACCAACATGGTGAAACCTTGTCTCTACTAAAAATACAAAAATTAGCTGAACGTGGTAGAGAGTGCCTATAATCCCAGCTACTCAGGAGGCTGAGGCAGGAGAATCGCTTGAACTTGGGAGGTGGAGATTGCAGTGAGCCCAGATCGCACCACTGCACTCCAGCCTGTGCAACAGAGGCTCCGTCTCAAACAAACAAACAAGTTTGTAAGATGGAGCATGTAGGATATATGAAGCATCATGGGAGTAAATAACTCTGCCTGAGAGAGGGAAGATTATGCAGTAGTGTATTTGGGAAGGTCCTTGATTTCATGTAGGGGTTTGCCAGGCAGTAACTATCCTTAGCTTGGATTTTCTGAGACACTGATCCCTTATCCTTTTATTCCTGATTTAATGGCACTGGGGTCTGAAACTGGGGGTGTGTGATGAACATGGAACTGGGCATCGGGATATCTGTGTTTTAGTTCTGTTCTGGCCCTAATCTAACCCCAGATTTGGCACTTGGGAAAATTAATGCCACCTCCCTAAAGAGGGCCATCATTATCTCTCACCCAAATACTGTCACAGCCCCCATTCTGGCCACCTCCATTCCCTCTTACTTGCTGTAACAAGTAAAAACTTTAAAATGTTTAGAGGAACATGGCAGATACCACTTTAATCAAATGATCAAAGATAATATCACCATAATGGGATGAACTGACATCATGTTCCTCCTGATATATGTACTAAGGAGGATACAACTCACGAAGTATTCCTGTCAAAAATGCATAACCTAAATGTAATCATGAGGAAATAACAGACAAGCCCAAGTTGAGAAACATGACAACTAAATGCAATGTGATCCTAGATAGGATCCTGGATTGGGAAGAAAAATTGGAAATTGAATAATGTGGATAACTGGTGAAATATGTTATTTGATAGTATTATATCAATGTTACATTTTCTGAATTTGATTACTATGGTTATATAAGATAATATTCTATTATTAGGAAACATACACTGAAGCACTTGGGGATAAAGGGGCAGGATATCTGTAACCTAATCTCAAATGGTTCAAACACAAATGAACAGAAGGCATGTGTGTGTAGAGAAAGGGAAAGAGGGAATGTTACCCACTGGTAAATGGGGATGTGAAAGATACAGTTCTTTTATTTTTTATTTTATTTTATTTTTAGAGATAAGGTCTCCCTCTGTCACCCAGATTGGAGTGCAGTGGTGCAATCATAGCTCAATGAAACCTCAAACAACTGGGCTCAAGTGATCCTCCTGCCTCAGCCATTTGAGTAGCTAGGACTACAGGTGCATACCACCCTGCCCCACTAGTTTTTTGTTTTGTTTTGGTTTTTGGTAGAGATGGGATCTTACGGCCGGGTGCGGTGGCTCACGCCTGTAATCCCAGCACTTTGGGAGGCCGAGGCAGGTGGAGCACGAGGTCAGAAGATCGAGACCATCCTGGCTAACCCAGTGAAACCCCGTCTCTATTGAAAATACAAAAAATTAGCCGGGCGTGGTGGCGGGCGCCTGTAGTCCCAGCTACTCGGGAGGCTGAGACAGGAGAATGGCGTGAACCCGGGAGACGGAGCTTGCAGTGAGCCGAGATCGCGCCACTGCTTGCAGTGAGCCGAGATCGCGCCACTGCACTCCAGCCTGGGAGATAGAGTGAGACTCTGTCTCAAAAAAAAAAAAAGAGAGATGGGATCTTTCTGGGTTGCTCAGGCTGGTCTTGAACTCCTGGCCTCAAGTGATCCTCCTGCCCTGGCCTCCCAAAATGCTGGGATTGCAGGCATAAACCTCTGTGCCTGACCTAGGATACAGTTCTTTAACCATTCCTACAACTCTTCAACCTACTCTCCTGGCCCTACTCAGCACTCCTTCTCCAGGGACCCTCTGGAATCACTAGTCAGATGGGAGGCCCTTTCCCCATGACCTTCAGCTGGGCTATCAGCTGGGTCAGCCATGTACTGATTGTTTGAGGATAAGTCTATGTCCCCAAGGACCATGACCCTGAAGTGCAGGGACTGTGTGTAATTCTTTTCTCCCTCAGTGTCTAGAACAGGGTTTGGTACACTAGGTGCCTCAGGGGACTGACACATTCCAAGTTGCCTCAGGGTAGAACCAGGACCATTGGGTAGAAAGAAAAAAGACTTAGGCTCTAGGTTGACCAGAGTATGGATGGGGGATAGGAGGTGACGGGGAGTGAAATCCCATCTGCAAAGGTATCCCAATTAAAATGGTAACAGGTGATTTTAAATTCCCTTGCAATCCGAGGCAAGTGGTTAAAAATCGTTGCTTTAGTTTGAGAAATGTGGGATTGGGTATGGATTCATACATCCACGGAATTAACAGATATTTACTGAGGGCCCACTGTGTGCCACATGCTGGATTTATCATTATTATTATTATTATTAAGACAGTCTCACTCTGTCACCAATGATGGAGTGCATGGCACTCCATCGCTCGCTGCAACCTCTGCCTCCCAGGTGGAGGCAATTCTCATGCCTCAGCCTCCCGAGTAGCTGGAACTACAGGTGCATGCCACCACACCCAGCTAAATTTTTTGTATTTTTAATAGAGATGGGGTTTCACCATGTTGGCCAGGCTGGTCTCAAGCTCCTGACCTCAAGTGATCCACCTGCCTCAGCCTCCCAAAGTGCTGAGATTACAGGCATAAGCCATGGTGCCTGGCCAGCTGTTCTAAATTCTTTTTTTTTTTTTTGAGATGGAGTCTCGCTCTGTTTCCCAGGCTGGAGTGCAGTGGCATGATCTTGGCTCACTGCAACCTCTGCCTCCCCGGTGCAAGTGATTCTCCTGCCTCAGCCTCCCGAGTAGCTAGGACTACAGGCGCATGCCACCACGCATGGCTAATTTTTTGTATTTTTAGTATAGATGGGGTTTCACCGTGTTAGTCAGGATGGTTTTGATCTCCTGACCTCGTGATCCACCCGCCTCGGCCTCCCAAAGTACTGGGATTACAGGAGTGAGCCACCACGCCCGGCCCAGCTGTTCTAAATTCTATGGGTAAAGTGATAAAACAGACAAAATCCCTCAACCTCAGGAGTTTACACTCCAGTGAGAGTTGATTATTGATAGCTTACACTGTTCTAAGTACTTCAGACATAATAACCAATTAATTTTCACAACCCTCTTTGTAATATTATTACCTGTATTATTATACTGAAGCACAGACAGGTTAAATAAGTTGTCCAAAGGCATACACCTATCTGTACACAATTGGCCTGGCCCCAGACTCTTATCCACTATCCCATCCCATGTATTACTTGGGAGGAAAGAGGCAGTCAAAGCTGCCAGCTGCCAGCTCCATGGACCAGCGTGTGCCCAGAGAGAGCCCATGTTGGGAGCCCTGTCTTCCAGGCTCAAGCCTTCAGGAGAGCGGACAAATCTACAGTTAACCATGCTGAGCTGGGAGGTACCTGGGGCTCCTGAGGATGGGCTGGCTATTGTCTTCTCCCCCAACCTCCAAAGCTTTAGGACTCGCTAATATTGATTAAATTAATCCAACAGGTATTTATTGAGCACCAACGAGGTGCCCAGCGTTGTGCTAAATGCTGAGAAAACAGCAGTGAATGGGCCAGAGGACTTTTCACCTTATTTGACTCTCACAGTTGCTCTGTAAATAAGTAGTATATCTCTGTTTCACAGATCAGGAATCTGAAGCTCAGAAAGGTGAAGTGACTGGCCCAGAGACACCTAGCAAGAGAGGGCTGGAGTAGGATTTGCACTGTGGTCCGCCAAGCTCGGGAGCCTGCGTACTTTGTGTGTGCCACACATCTCCAGCGGGACTGGGATGAGAAGAGAGGCAAGACCTGGGATAAGAACAATGCCTGCCTCAGTTCCCCACTTCCCTCCAGCCATTGAACCCTCCTGAAGTCAAACTCAGGCAGTTTCTTCCAGGCTATATCTCCCCGACCCTGCTGCTGCCACCGCCCTGCCACCACCCCGCCCAATCCTAGGAACCCTGGTCACTTGGTTTAGTGAGGGGAGGCTCCCTGTCCCTATTTGGCTTGAGGCAAGACTCTTAACCTCGCTTTCTTCATCTTTAAATAAGGAGAGACTACTATCTTCATGCCCTGCCAATCTCGTGAGATTTAAATGAAATATTGAGTGCAGGGGGCTTCCCGCAGTGGCATTGCACATGGAGGGGCTAGGTCACTGGGCGCTCTAAGGCACCGCAAGGATCTTCCCGGGGTTCAGATGGTCCCGGCCAGCCCTCCCTGGATTTCTCTCTGATGCTTCCTTCTTCCCCATTAGTCCCGCGAACACACACACACTCAAGGGTCTATGTACCATCTTCTCCTCCCAGGGTCCCCAGGACAGGCCCGGCCGCACCAGCCTCTGCCCCCAGCCCAGTGCCAAGCCTCGGACACCGGGCCTGGGAGGACCACCCCAGTCCTGCTCGAGAAACAGCCGTCGGCTCAGTGCACCCCCGGACTCCTGCCCGAAAGGTGCAGCCCGCGACTCCCATATCCGCCGGCACCTAGTCCTAGGGACAAGGAAGAACCAGACCCTGGCACTACCCCTCGGGCTACCACAGCCCCTACACCAGCTCTGCCCTTGGGGCAAGCACTACATTCTCCAGCTGCAAAGGCCCTACCCCGCGGGCGGACCCAGCCTCCCTCCCGTCCCGACGCTGTTCCTCGGAGTGAGCACCAGCGTTTGCCCCATCCCGACACTGCCCCCCTGTGAGCGCGGCCCCCGGACCCAGCCAGTGCAGCCCTGAGAGCGAACGCGGCCCCACACCCCATTCTGCGCGCCCAGCCCGGGCGCCCGCTCAGGCCGCTCCCCAGCCCGGCCCGCGCACCCCGGAAGTAGGAGGGTGGCACCAAGGAACCGGGCCCGGGACCCTCCCCTGTCCGGGCTCAGCCTCGGGGGCTCCCCACACCGGCGCCGCCCTGGTTTGCGCCCCCTCGGGCCCGCGCGGGGCTTACCTGTCCCGCCAGGTGAGCCGCCTCCGGCTCAGCCCCTCCCCCGCCCCCTCGCCGCTCACCTGGGGCGCAGGTGAGTGTCTCGCGGGAGCGCTGCACGGGCCGCCGCTAGGGACACACTTCCTGCCTCCGCGAAGCGCTGCCGCGCACCTGGACCGAGGCCCCGCCCCTAGGCTCTAGGGAGCTGCGCGGCCCGGCTCGGGTGCTTGGCCTTTCGGCCTAGTCCGGGTAGGTGAGGTGTGGCGAGGAAGGGTCGAGAGGCGCTGGGGCTCAGTCTCCTCTTCTATTCAACAGGCTAGTGGTCCTGTCAGTCTCTGAGCACCTGTGGAGCTCCTGCCCGGCCATAAAGCTCCAACTCAAAGAAAGCTCTCTTCTGGGACGCTTTCCCTGACCCTAAGTCTATCTGTTTTTCTGTTGCATAGAACAGTCCCTGTACTCAGCACACTGTCGTTTTCTTGTCTTCTGTCTCCTCCTTTAGCCTCCTACCTTACAGGGTTTGGTCTTGTTCCCCTGTGTTCCTGGTGCTCAGCACAGGTCCTGGGACATACTAGGTGCTCAACAAATATTTTCCACTGAATGAGGCCCTAGGCCCCAATCTCTCCCTTTGCCCTGAGGCAGAACTGGGAGCCTGGGCCACTGATCAGTTGACCTTTTCTTTTTTTCAGAGAAATCTGCAGGTAAAGACGGGAACCTCAGCTCTGGGGCCCTGAGTAGGGTATAGGAGGGGTCCAGGATATGCAGCTCTGAAAGATACATCCAGGATCAAAAGTGGTGGCCAAAATGGGCCGTGGTCACTACATCCAAAAAAGGTCTCTGCAAGAGGCATCACCATTGAATGTCAAGAAGGCAAGGCTCAGACTGTCCTGGGTTACTGTTCCTCTTAATATTAATAACAACTCAATAACTTAACAATAGCATTAATAAACAAGTGACTTGGTCGGGCGCGGTGGCTCACGCCTGTAATCACAGCACTTTGGGAGGCTGAGGCGGGCGGATCACGAGGTCAGGAGTTCAACACCAGCCTGACCGACATAGTGAAACCCTGTCTCTACTAAAAATACAAAAAATTAGCCGGGTGTGGTGGCGGGCACCTATAATCCCAGCTATTCTGGAGGCTGAGGCAGGAGAATGGCTTGAACCCAGGAGGTGAAGGTTGCAGTGAGCCGAGATTGTGCCATCACACTCCAGCCTGGGCGACAGAGCAAGACTCCGTCTCAAATAAATAAATAAACAAACAAGTGACTTTTAGGGAGCATCTCCAGGAGCCATGCATGCCAAAACCGTTAATCTGTGAAGTGGGTCAGGTATTATCATATCAATTTTACAGTAAGAGGAAACTGAAGCTTTGAGAGGGGACATTGTTTGCTGAGGCAGTTGGCACAAACTGACTTTGGGCAAGACACTTTCCTCCTCTAAACCTAATCTCTGGAGATAGTAGTACCTTTCTTCAACTTGGGAGGATTAAAAGAGATAATGGATGCAACAAGAAGATATCACTGGGATGCATCAGGCAAAGGTGTTGAGTTTCCACCAGAGACCCTCCACCCCAGAGCCTCCCACCACATCTTGTCCACATTCCCTCCTGAGGAAGGTGGCACATTGTATTCTTATTTGGAGCTCAGAGAATGAGTCACATCCTCACTTCACAGTCACATCTTGTGCAGTTGAACATCTGTGTACTCTGAAACCTAGCAAGTCCATTCCTATGTACAGCCACAGTAAGCTCTTGTACAGTGCACCAGTAGACAATGTGTACAAGAATGTTAGTAGAAATATTGTTTGTGGTAGCCTCAAACCGAAAACACGGAAATGCTACTGACAGGAGATAGAGAAATGTGGGATATTCATGCGAAGGAATTAATTATAGAGAAGTAGAAAATGAATGAAAAATAGCAACATGGCTGGATCGTGGTAATATAATATTGAATTGAAAAAAGGCAAATCTCAGAAGACTACATATGGAATGACATCCTTTATATATGATTCAAAAATAACTAGAACTACTACATTTAAGCATAATATTTGGTTGTACCATATGAATTTGCTGTTATTGACCTGTTTTGATCTAAAAGTAATGGCAAATTCATGTGCTTCAGCCTAATTTTTATGTGAAAAAAAAAAAAAACATTTAAGAAAAAAAGCAAGGAGTTGGGTGCAGTGGCCTGGGCCTGTAATCCCAGCTACTTGGGAGGCTAAGGCAAGAGAATCTCTTAAGCCATGGAGTTCGAGACTAGCCTGGGCAACATAGCAAGACCCTAGCCCAAAAAAGAAAAGAGCAAAGGAATGAGAAACACAAAGTTCAGAATAATGAATACCTGGGGGGCTAGGCGTGGTGGCTCATGCCTATAATCCCAGCACTTTGGGAAGCCAAGGATTTGGGAGGATTGGTTGAACCCAGGACTTCAAGACCAGCCTGGGCAGCATAGAAGGACCTGTCTCTACGGGGGAAAAAAAGTAAAAAGAAAAAACAGAAAGGTTGGGCATGCATCTGTGGTCCCAGCTACTTGGGAGGCTGTGGCAGGAGGATTGCTTGAGCCCAGGAGTGAGCCATGTTAACACCACTGCCCTGCCCTCCAGCCTGAAACACACACACACACACACACACACACACACACACAAATTACCTGGGGGACGATGCAGGGATCCTCCTATTTAGTCTACCTGTGGGAGAGAAACCCATAGGTAGATTTAATTTTTAGCAATGTTCTGATTTTTGTGTTGAATAGTGGATTCCGGAGGTTTCATTTTATAATGAATGAATGAAAAAATAGAAGTTTATGCTCTAATGCTAAATAATTAGAGTTAGTGTCACTTGCAAAGTTCTCAAAATATGCAAACACATGAGAGCCTAGGGTCTTACTTATTTTATTTTATTTTATTTTTTTGAGATGGAGTCTTGCTTTGTTGCCAGGCTGGAGTGCAGTGGCACAATCTCGGTTCATTGCAACCTCTGCCTCCCGGGTTCAAGCAATTCTGCCTCCTGAGTAGCTGGGACTGCAGGTGTGCACCACCTTGCCCAGCTATATTTTTTTTTTTTTTTTTTTTTTTTTTTAATTTTTTTTGAGACGGAGTCCCTCACTCGGCGCCCAGCTGAGTGCAGTGCCAGATCTCAGCTCACTCAAGCTCGCCCCCGGGTTTACGCCATCTCGCTGCCTCAGCCTCCCGAGTAGCTGGGACTACAGGCGCCCCACCTCGCCAGCTAGTTTTTTGATTTTTTTTTTTAAGTAAGACGGGGTTTCACTGGTACCGGATGGTCCGATCTCCTGACCTAGTGATCCGCCCGTCTCGGCAGTCGCCAAAGTCGGGATACAGGCTGAGCCACGCGCCCGCCATAATTTTGTATTTTTACGTAGAGACAGGATTTCACCATGTTGGCCAGGATGGTCTCAATCTCTTGATCTCAATGATCCGCCCACCTCGACCTCCCAACATGCTGGAATTACAGACGTGAGCCACTGCGCCCGGCCTAGGTTTTTATTTAGTTTTTGTTGTTGTTGTTGTTGTTGCTGTTGTTGGAGACACGGTCTCACTTTGTCACCAAGGCTGAAGTACAGTGATGTGATCTTGGCTCACAGTAGCCTCCGCCTCCTGGGTTCAAGGAATCCTCCCACTTCAGCCTCCCGAGTAGCTGGGAGTATTATCTAGTTTTCTCCCCATTTATTTATTCATTCTTAAAAAAAAAAAAAAAAAAAAATTGGGCCGGGCGCGGTGGCTCAAGCCTGTAATCCCAGCATTTTGGGAGGCCGAGACGGGCGGATCACGAGGTCAGGAGATCGAGACCATCCTGGCTAACAGTGAAACCTCGTCTCTACTAAAAAATACAAAAAAAACTAGCCAGGTGAGGTGGCGGGCGCCTATAGTCCCAGCTACTCAGGAGGCTGAGGCAGGAGAATGGCATAAACCCGGGAGGCGGAGCTTGCAGTGAGCTGAGATCTGGCCACTGCACTCCAGCCTGGGCGACAGAAAAAAAAAAAATTAAGGTATGATTTACCTATAGTAAAATTCACCCTTTTTAGTGTACAGTTCTGTCAGTTTTGAAAATGCATACGGTGGCACAACTGCCACAGCAATCAAGATATAGATCAGTTCCATCACCCCCCAGAAATTCCCCTGAACCCCTCTGTAGTCAGTTCCTCCCCTTGACTCCAGCCCTTAACAACCATTGATCTTTCTTCTGTTTCCATAGTTTTGCTTTTTCCAGAACTTTAGTTGTAGAAGTGCAGAATTGCTCTACCAAATTCTAATTCTGTGGTACCTAAAATGCTGTGGATTAATAAGAATAAAATATGATGACTGAAGCAGCTCAGTGCTACTTTCCTTGCCTAGAAAGAAAAAAAGGAAGGAAGAAAGGAAGGAAATAAATATGATCTCTGAACCTCTGGCTATGCTTTCTGGTGAGTGTTTTGTGAAGAGTTTTGCAATAGGCACAAGGTAGCTGTTATAATTCTAATTATAGCCACACTGAAACTTCCCCTTTCTCTGCTCCTCTCCCTCCCTCACTCAAAGATACTGGGCCCTGTTCCCAAGGGTCCTTCCCATTGCCACGGTGCATATTCAATAACTCTGTCAAAAATCAATGACACTCTTGGGCCAGGCATGGTGGCTCACGCCTGTAATCCCAGCACTTTGGGAGGCCGAGGCAGGTGGATCACTTGAGATCAGAAGTTCGAGACCAGCCTGGTCAACATGGTGAAACCCCGTCTCTACTGAAAATACGAAATTAGCCAGGCATGGTGGCAGGTGCCTGTAATCCCAGCAGTTTGGGAGGCCGAGGCCGGCAGATCACCTGAGATCAGGAGTTCGAGACCAGCCTGGCCAACATGGTGAAACCCTGTCTCTACTAAAAATACAAAAATTAGCCAGGCATGGTGGCAGGCGCCTGTAATCCCAGCTACTCAGGAGGCTGAGGCAGGAGAATCGCTTGAACCTGGGAGGTGGAGGTTGCAGTGAGCCGAGAACACGCCATTGCACTCCAACCTGGGTAACAAGATCACAACTCTGTCTCAAAAAGAAAAAAAAAAAATCAATGACACTCTAGATACATACACAAAATAATCAAAATAGGGCCTCAAACAGATACTTGTATGCCAGTATTCTTTGCAGCATTATTCACAATAGCCAAAATGTAGAAACAACCCAACAGATGAATGGATAAACAAAATGTGATATATATACATGCAAGGGAATATTATTCAATTATAAAAACAATGAAGTTCTGACACATGCAACAACAGGGATGAACCTTGAAGATATTATGATAAGTGAAGTAAGCCAGATGCAAAGGACAAATATTGTATGATTCTCACTTACATGAAATATCTAGAATAGTCAAATTCATAGAGACAAAGGTTAGTGGTTATCAGGGGCTGGAGGGAGAGGGGAATGGGGAGTTACTGCTTAATGGGTACATAGTCTCTGGAGTGATAAAAAAGAGTTTTGGAAGTAGATAGTTGTGATGGTTGCACAACACTGTGAATGTAATTAATGCCACTGAATTTATACTTTAAAATGGTTTAAATGGCAGATTTTATGTAGAAGTATTTTCCACAATTAAAACCAAACAATACCATATAATTTTTACTAGTCAATTTAAGTAAATAAATAAATAAATAAATAACAAAACAAGCCAGGTGCGGTGACTCATGCCTGTAATTCCAACACTTTGGAAGGCTGAGATGGGCGGATCACCTGAGGCCAGGAGTTCGAGACCAGCCTGAATAACATGGTGAAACCCTGTCTCCGGTAAAAATACAAAAAATGTTGCCAGGCGTGGTGGCTCATGCCTGTAATCCCAGCTACTCGGGAGGCTGAGGCAGGAGAATTGCTTGAACCCAGGCAGCAGAGGTTGCAGTGAGCTGAGATTGCGCCATTGCACTCCAGCCTGAACGACAAGAGCAAAAATGTCTTACATAAGTAAATAAAAATAAATAAACAAATAAATAAACCCCCTCCCCACCAAAACAAAACAAAACAAAACAAAAACAGTGACACTCTTTGAAGCAAAACAGAGTACCTTATAGGTCCATCATTGAGCTGGCAAAGGAGACAGGTCTGATGGGGTGGATTTTCCAGGTCACAACCTGCCTCTCCTGTGCACTTTCCTTTACAGTTTACAAAACAACACATTTTTTTATTTGATCCTTATTACATCCCTATGAGGTCGGCATCGTCATATTCATTTTTACAAGTGGGGAAACTGAGGCCATCAAGGTTAGACCATTTGCTCAAGGCCACACCTCGAATGAGTAGTGAAGGTGGGTGGGAACCCCATCTTTCTGATTCCCTATACAGTATTCCTTACTGTGCCTTCCTCCAAGCCCTTACAGTTGTGTCTGGGTTTCTTTCTTTCTTTCTTTCTTTTTTGAGACAGAATGTTGCTCTGTCTCCCAGGCTAGAGTGCAGTGGCATGATCTTGGCTCACAGAAACCTCTGCCTCCCAGGTTCAAGCGATTCTCCTGCCTCAGCCTCCCTAGAAGCTGGGACTACAGGCATGTGCCACCACGCCTGGCTAATTTTTTGTATTTTTACTAGAAATGGGGTTTCATTGTGTTAGGCAGGATGGTCTCAGTCTCCTGACCTCATGATCCACCCGCCTCAGCCTCCCAAAGTGCTGGGATTACAGGTGTGAGCCACCGCGCCCAGTGTGTCTGGGTTTCTTTCTAAGCAGAGTAGACAACTGCCTCTGTCATCAGCCTCTTGAGCTCAGTTTTTCCTTTTGGACTTGACGTGGGGCCATTGTCCCAATCCTCTGCTTTCCCCATGGTTGCTCCACTCTCTTCAATTTTTACTTTTCTGATCACCCTCCTCAACCACCATTTAGGTTCCTGGGCTGGTGGTGACAGCTTGCAGGGAGAAGAGAGGTATCAAGGATGACGCTGGGCTTCCGACTGTGTTACTGGATGAATGGAGATGACTGGGGAGGACAAGTTTTGGGTGTAAGAATGCAACGTAGTGTTAGAACTGTTGAATTTGAGGATCTGTAAGATAGCCCAGACATATCACCATTGTATCCATGGATGCCATTTCGGAGTGCTGTTTAGGAGCTGCAATACATACAGCATTGGGGCTGCGGAGGAGCTGTGGGTCAGGGGAATGTGGGCAGTGGTGTCTGCAGCCCGGCTTCAGTCTGCCTGCCTCCCTTCCTTCCCTGGGTATCTGCTGCTTGCCTCTGGTGTGCTTCTCCCATAAGGGCACTAGGGGACAGCACACAGCAGTGGAAATTTCCAGAACTTCAGGGTCACAAGTTCTGACTTGGAATACTAGATGCTTAACTCTGCAGTGTGAACTTAGCCTCTTGGGACCTTAGCATTTCTTTTTTTTTTTTTTTTTTTTGGAAACGGAGTCTCCTTCTGTTGCCCAGGCTGGAGTGCAATGGTACGATCTTGGCTCACTGCAACCTCTGCCTCCTGGGTTCAAGCGATTCTCCTGCCTCAGCCTCTGGAGTAGCTGGGATTACAGGCGCGGGCCATCACATGCAGCTAATTTTTGTATTTTTAGTAGAGACAGGGTTTCACCATGTGACCAGGCTGGTCTCGAATTCCTGACCTCAGGTGATCCGTCCACCTCGGCCTGCTAAAGTGCTGGGATTACAGGCGTGAGCCACTAGGCCTGGCCCGGACCTCAGCATTTCTCATCCAAAAATGGGTTTAACGTGAGGCAGGACAACACAGTGGTTTAGAGTGTGAGCTCTGGAGCCATGAGATCTGAACTTGTGCCTCAGCTCATACACGTACCTGCTATGTGTTCCTTTGGCCAAGTTATTGAACTCCTCTGTGCCTCAGATGCCCCATCTGTAAAGTGTGGGTAATAGCTTCATGTGGTTGTTACAACGGAGACCAGCACATAGTAAGTGCTAAACAGATGTTAACTATTTTATATTAACCCCTTTCCTCACCTCCACGCCCCACCCTCTGGCTCTCTGTCCTGCCATTCTGGGGCTGGGACTCTCAAAGGCAAGACCACTGCCTCTGAGAATAAGCTGAGCAAATTACTGGTATTGACCATGACTGCCTACAACTTGTTAGGTTTATTATGTGCCCTATTCCATTTAATCCCCATAATAAGGCCAGCAGGGTGGCTCACACCTGCAATCCCAGCACTTTGGGTGGCCAAGACAGGAGGATTGCTTGAGCTCAGGAGTTCAGACCAGGCTGGGAAACAGCAAGACCTTGTCTCTACCAAAAAAAGGGAAAAAAAATAGCCAGTATGGTGATGCATGCCCGTGATCCCAGCTACTCAGGAGGCTAAGGCAGGAGGATCACCCAGTGAGTCTGGGAGGTAAAGTTTGGTCAAGGTTGCAGTGAGCAGTGATCATGCCATTGCACTCCAGCCTGGGTGACAGAACAAGACCCTGTCTGTCCCCCCAGCAAAAAAAAAAAAAAAAAAAAAAAAGTGTTACACTGGTAGGATGGGGACAGTGGTGAGGGGGATGAGGGGCAAGCAAACGGGGCTCTGTACTGTGTGGAAGCTGTGGACAGAGGTACAGGGGGAGCCCCCTGGAACTCCAGGCTGCACTGTTAGACGGGAGGCCCCAGGGATTCCTGGGGTTCTCTGGCTTGAGCCAGTGCTGCATCCCGTTGGCTGGGCCTAGAGGGAGCTGCAGGCTGAGGAACCATCTTGTGCCAGGTTGAGGCAGGTTCTGCTGGTTGGTTCCAAGTCCCTAGTAAAAGTATTTTCCAGAGTCCTTGTGCCAAAGAAGCTTCATCCAACCCCCTCAATTTGCCAATGAGAAAATGAGGTGCGAGAGGGGAACGAGCTTAGTTGAGGTCACATAGTGAGTAACGGATGGACCTTGGTGAATATGGACCTCTACTCCCTAACCTGGCTCTGTGTGGTGTCAGGTTAAACCTGGGTTCAGATCCTGCCTTTACTGCTTGGTGCTTTGTGAGCCTGGACAAGTGACTCAGACTCTCTGGGCTTTAGTTCCTACATCAGTGAAATACATTTATTCATTCAGCCCTTCTCTTGGCTGCACCCTCATCCCCCACCATACTACTCCCTCACTGTTACACACACACACACCCACACGCACACCCCTCCCCACACACACACAGAGGCATGGCTACACATGGCTGAGCTGAGGCTCCTGGTCACTAAGAGAGAGCACTGCAGCTCTGGCCACCGAACACCACCCCCACTTTCTGCCCACCCCAGCCAATGTCACTGCCTCTTGGAAGCCTTCCTAAAGAGCCCCCAGCTAGAAGGCTGTCCCCTATGCCAACTCAAGGCCATCTGGGCCCCTGAGTGACCTTGACCTCCCCTGTTGCTTTTCCTGCCTCCAGACTGAAGCTCCCAAAGGGCAAGTTCTGTTCTGATTCATCCCTCAGTCCCCAGCACCCAGCCCAGGGCAGAGCCCAAAGGCTCCGGCTGGGAGTGTTTATGGAGGGGGTAAGTGAAGGAAGCTACTCCAATTCTTCCCCTTTCTCAGGAGCCCATGGCCACCAGCTTTGCCTCCCAAACCATCGATGTGGCAGAAAGTGCCCTGGAGAGGGGGGTCAAACAGACCTGGGATGGAATCCTGGTCCAGCCTTTTCCTAACTATGTGAACTTGAGAAATGACCTCACTTCTCCAAGCCTCAGTTTCCTGTTCTATAGATAGCATTCCTGAGGAAGAGACACTTAAACTGAGATTGGAAAGACCTAGATGGAAAGACCGAGAGGAAGAGTGTTCCAGGCAGGGTGAACAGCTGGTGCAAAGGCCCTGAGGTTGGGATAAGTTCAGCATGTTAGAGGAGCAGGAAGGAAGCCAGTGTTGTCTGAGTGCAGTAAGCAAGGGGGAGAGGGACTTCTTTTAATCGTTTTTTGGTTTTTTTTTTTGAGACGGAGTCTTGCTCTGTCACCCAGGCTGGAGTGCAGTGGTGCGATCTCGGCTCACTGCAACCTCCACCTCCTGGGTTCCAGCGATTCTCTTGCCTCAGCCTCCTGAGTAGCTGTGATTACAGGTGCACACCACCATGCCCGGCTAATTTTTGTATTTTTAGTAGAGTAGGGGCTTTCACCGTGTTGGTCAGGCTGGTCTCGAACTCCTGACCTCGTGATCTGTCCGCCTTGCCTCCCAAAGTGCTGGGATTACAGGCATGAGCCACCACACCTGGCCGGGACTTCTTTTAATCTAAGGGATATGGGAACTGACTGGAGGGTGCTGAGCCAGGGAGTGGCCCTGTTTGCTGTCTGGTGATTGTAGGAAGGCAATGCTCGCGCAGGGAGTTCAGGTGAGAGATGATGGCACCTGGGGATGTGGTGAGAAGTGGTCAGATCCATGAAATATTCCACAGGCGGATCCCACAGGACTGGATGTAGAGGGTAAGGGAAGAGGGGACTTAGGGTATCCCTTATTTCAGTTATTTATTGCTGAGAAACAAACTATCCCTGAAACTTAGTGGCATAAAACAACAATGATATATCATTGTTGATGATATATCTAAAAATTCTGTAGTTTGGCTGGGGCTCAGCAGGGCAGTTCTGGTTCCACATGGCTGATGCATGTGGCTGGGAGCTTAGCTGGGACTGGATAGCCCAAAATGGCTTGTCTTCCTCCATGGCCTCTCATCACTTAGGAGTCTAGCCGACCGTGTTTTAGGAGGGCAGCTGGCTTCCAAGAGGACACGCCCCAGGGTGCAAATGCTTATCAAGCCTCTGCTTGCTTCATGCTTCTTGGTGTCCCATTGCCAAAGCAAGTCCTACAGCCAAGCCCCGGAGTCAACACAGGAGGGGACCATACAAGAGCATGGATTCATGGAGGCCTGGTTCATTGGAGGCCACCAGTGTAACAGTTTAGCACCACCCCCTATGTTTGTGGCGGAAGGAAATGAATGAAATCCAAGGGTACGGCCGGGCGCGGTGGCTCAAGCCTGTAATCCCAGCACTTTGGGAGGCCGAGACAGGCGGATCATGAGGTCAGGAGATCGAGACCATCCTGGCTAATACGGTGAAACCCCGTCTCTACTAAAAAAAAAATACAAAAAACTAGCCGGGCGACGAGGCCGGTGCCTGTAGTCCCAGCTACTCGGGAGGCTGAGACAGGAGAATGGCGTGAACTCGGGAGGCGGAGCTTGCAGTGAGGTGAGAGCCGGCCACTGCACTCCAGCCTGGGCGGCAGAGCAAGACTCCGTCTCAAAAAAAAAAAAAAAAAAAAAAAAAAAAAAAAAAAAAAAGAAATCCAAGGGTACAGGGGAGTGGGTGGGGTTTGCCAGAGGTCATGGGGTGATGGTGCAGGGTCGTGCCCAGGACCTCCCAAATTAGACACAGGAGGACCCTGGGCTTGGGAGAGTCAGCAGCGTGGAGACACAAAGTCCCCGGCAGTTATGGTGAGGCAGGTTGGGGTGGGAGTTGGGATGCAGAGGGGGCAGTAATCGAGGTAGGGAGCCCAAGAAGTCTCCCTGAGCCCCTATTCTGTGCCTAGCTCTAGGCCAAGCACTGAGAGAACAGGACTCAGTGAGTGACCCTGAGGAGCCCACAGCATGTCAGGACACAGACTATGCCCAGAGATGCCAACACAACGTGAGAGGTGACAGGGTAATGCTGCAGTGGAAGGTTATCCACGGCCCGCTGGGCCCCAGAGGAGGGATTCCAGGGATGCTTCTCAATTTGAGGAGGCGCTAGAAAATAGATGTTGGTCAGACAAGGTGGTGCAGGGTGAGATACCAGCCGCCTTCCATCCCTGGCGGCAATAGGTAAAAGCAGACACACAAGAGAAAACCATGAAGATAGTATTCTTCCCATTTTATGGATAAGCAAACTGAGGCTCTTAGTGAAGAAGTAACTCAACCCAAACCTGTCTCCCCACATCCTGGGCTTCTTTCCATCCTGTCCAATTCTTGCCTAAATCATAGGGAAGGTGAGGGAAGGAGGGCTCTCTGCAGAGCTGGTGTGGGATGGGGAGGAGCTGCTGTGGGAGTACCCCTCCCTCTGTTCTAGGCTTGTGCTACCTCCCCTAAGGAAGTCCTTTCTCACTGTGGGCAGAACCCTGTGAGGAGACATCAAGGGATCTGGTGCCATGGACTGGGGATGGGCAGACCCAGACTTGTCCCCAAGGAGCCCCCTGTGGGGAAAAGAGAGGTCAGCTTGTTACTGTGTTTATATAGAAAGAAGTAAATTTAAGAGACTCCATTTGGCTCTGTATTTGAGATGCTGTTAATCTGTGACTCTACCCCCAATCCTGTCCTTGCTAGAGACATCGCCGTGGGTATTAAGGTTTAAAAGATTTTGGGGTGTAAGGAATGTGTTTTTTTTTTTTTTTTGAGACGAAAGTCTCGCTCTGTCCCAGGCCTGGAGTGCAGTGGGGCCGGAGATCTCACTCACTGCAAGCTCTGCTCCCGGGTTTAAGTTCCTCCGCCTCAGCCGTCCCGATTGTAGACCTGGGACTACAGGCCGCCCGCCACCTCGCCGCTAGTTTTTTGTATTTTTTTAGTTAGAGATGGGGGTTGTCACTGGTTAGCTCCAGGATGGTCTCCGATCTCCTGACCTTCTGTGATCCACTCGTCTCGGCCTCCCAAAGTAGTCTGGATTACAGGCTTGAGCCACCGTGCCCCGGCCCACAGGAATTGTCCTTTGTTTAGGCAAATGCTTAAAGCCTGCTTGTGGTGAAGGTCAGTACCATTCTCTAAATCTCAGTAAAAGAAAAACATCTGTCTCCTGCCCGATCCCCTGGGTAAAATGGTATAACATCTCCGTGTATCTGTATGGTCTTACTGCGACTTTTAACTTGCCCTTATCTTTTTGAGCAATAAATACTGAGGGAACTCAGAGACCTGGTGCCGGTTGGGTCCTCTGTAAGCACTATGGGGTACCGGTCCCTCTAGGCCCCGCTTTTCTTTTCTCAATACTTGGTAGCTGTGTATTATTCTTTTTCTCAAGTCTCTCGTTCCACCTAACGAGAAGCACCCACAGGTGTGGAGGGGCAGGCCACCCCTTCAGCCCCCAATCTGAGGAGGGAATCCCAGCCTTGCCTTCAGGCCCCACTCTGTGGAATCCAGGCCTCAGAGTCTCCCTGTCTGAGGGGGTAGGGAAACATAGGTCTGTTCTCAGGAACCCCAAGTCTACAGGGATGAAGGAGAACTGTGTGAAGGTCAGAAGCCATGGGTCAGGGCCAGGGAGAGCATGGAGTATCTCAGGCTGGGTCTGAGCAGGGTTCCCTACCAAGTGGGGAAGGAGAATCATTGCCAGGTTTAGCCCTTGGGGCTCAGGTTGGGGAATAGGAGGGAGGCTGGGAGCTCAGAGCCTGGTCTAGTTCAGCCTTGGTCTGAGTGACCTTGAGTTTGACCTACTCTTCTAGGCTGGTCCTGCTGGTCTCCAGGACTCTGCCAAGCAGAGCTGCAGCACGGGAGCTCAACGATACATAAGCCATCCCAGAGGAATCTGAATGGTAGAAAAAAGGAAAAAATACACGAGCCAGCTGAACTCTGGCCTTCTGCAAAAGGGAAAGGCAGCCCCACATTTGACCACAGCCTGAGCCGTGCTGTCCCTTCCTCCCAGCATGTCTGGGGGCAGGGGTGAGGGTGGCTGCTGTGTCCTCAGAAACGGGAGGAGGAGAATGGAAGAGATGGAGGGAGAAAAAGGGGAGGTCCTGAGGTATTCAAGAAACGGGCTATTTTTAAAAACGCATTTAGAGTCCTCATTCTACCTGGCTGGTGCGAAATCCAGTCTCCATCATTGTTGGGCTCTCTTAACCTATGATAGCCCCTAGAGTCTGGCCAAGGCCCAGAGATGTTACAGAACCAGATATGAACAAGACCCTTCAGCCGGGTCTGATGGCTCACGCCTGTAATCCCAGCGCTTTGGGAGGCAGAGCGGGCAGATCTCTCGAGGTTAGGAGTTCAAGACCAGTCTGGCCAATATGGTGAAACCCCATCTCTACCAAAAATACAAAAAGTAGCCAGGTATAGTAGCAGGTACCTGTAATCCCTCGGCTCAGGAGGCTGAGGCAGGAGAATCGCTTGAACCCAGGTGGTGGAGGGTGCAGTGAGCTGAGATTGTGCCATCGCACTCCAGCCTGAATGTTGCAGTGAGACTCCATCTCAGAAAAATAAAAAATAAAAAATAAAAAATACAAAGATTCTGGATCAGGTCCCTCCTGCTCATGTACATTGAAGCTCCAGCTCTGGCTGGCTGCCGCCCCCCCACCACCTAGGGGTGGGGGTCCTGGGATCCTCCCACCCCCACCTCAGCAGGCTCTCGGCTGAGCCTGAAGCTTCCAGGCCCAAGAGGGATTGCTAGGCTGGTCCCAGCTGCTTGGCTGTAGGATGCTGAGGAACCGGTCTCCAGACCCAGAGACCAGATGCTGAGGGAAGAAGCTCCTTCCCCAGCCTCTTAGGCAGGGGTGGCAGTTAGGTTCCCCAGTTCCAGGGAAGGGATCCAGGGCCTGAGTTCAAGGGGATGAGTGCCATTCAGAAGGTGGGATCCCACACGGCTCCTAGAGAAGCAAAGATTCCATGTCCATGCACAGCTGGCATCAAATGGCGCAGCCCCTGTCCTGATGGGGTCAGGTGGGTCAGGTGACCAGAGCAGCCTGGTAACCAGACTGAAGGGCCTTGTTTTTGTTATTGTTGTTGTTGTTGTTTTCTGAGATGGAGTCTCACTCTGTCATCCAGGCTGGAGTGCAATGGCACGATCTCAGCTCATTGCAACCTCTGCCTCCTGGGTTCAAGTGATTCTCCTGCCTCAGCCTCCCAAGAAGCTGGGACTACAGGCATGTACCACCATGCCCAGCTAATTTTTTGTATTTTTAGTAGAGATAGGGTTTCACACTGTTAGCCAGGATGGTCTTGAGCTCCTGACCTCGTGATCTGCCTGCCTTGGCCTCCCAAAGTGCTGGGATTACAGACATGAGCCACCACGCCCGTCCCTTTTTTTTTTTTTTTTGGAGACAGGATCTCATTCTGTCGCCCAGGTGGGAGTGCAGTGGCACCATCTTGGCTCACCGCAACCTCCACCTCCAGGGCTCAAGTGATACTCATGCCTCAGCCAGGCTGGTCTAGAACTCCTGACCTCAGGTGATCTGCGCACCTCAGCCTCCCAAAGTGCTGGGATTACAGGCGTGAACCACCATGCCTGGCCCTATTATCTTTTAAATCTCAGCAACAACTATAGTTAAGTCCCTTTCTTCAAGCCTAACATTGTTTATTTGTGCCACCTCCCTTTCTTTGTCTTGATCAATTTTGACAGAGGTTGCTCAATATCGTTACTCTATCAGTTAGGAATTGGATTCAGCTGGAGTCTAATCCGAGGCCAGCAGCTAACTGTTCCATCATTCCTAGGGACAGGCCCCTGCTTGTTCCTAAGGTTCTTGATGGCATTCACCAAATCTGAGTTTCTAACAGCAAGATGGAGAAAAGTAGAGAAAAAAGGGCAAAGGTTGTGGCCACTTCTTCTCACTGGCAGCTTCCTATCAGCCCAAGGCTCAGCCCTTGGTCCTCTCCTCTCATCTCACGGTCATCTCGTCCAGTTCAGTGCTAGCTATGTGATCATTCCAAATTCGTATCTTCAGCCCCATCCTCTCCCCTGAGCTCGAGACAATTTCAACTGCCCACTTGAAATCTCTGCTTGAATATCTAAAAGGCATTTCAAACTCAACATGTCTAAAATTGCACTCCCTAGAAAAGAAATCCAACACAATGCTGGAGCCCCACGTGGCCTCTTTCTTCTGAATGCTTTCTGATTGCAATGGTGATTGCAACTTAGCTTCCACTCCCCAAATAGAATACAACTCTTGGTACTGCATCATTCAATGGAACTCAACCTGCACCCTTTTTTTTAAGACGGAGTTTCGCTCTTGTTGCCCAGCTGGAGTGCAATGGCACGATCTTGGCTCATCGCAACCTTCACCTCCCAGGTTCAAGCGATTCTCCTGCCTCAGCCTCCCAAGTAGCTGGGATTACAGGCATGCGCCACCACACCGGACTAATTTTGTATTTTTAGTAGAGACGGGGTTTCTCCATGTTGGTCAGGCTGGTCTTGAACTCCCAACTTCAGGTGATCCGCCCGCCTCGGCCTCCCAAAGTGCTGGGATTATAGGCGTGAGCCACTGCGCCCGGCCTGGTGCATTTAAAACAAAAAAGAAAAAGAAAATATAAACTGGGCACGGTGGCTCACACCTGTAATCCCAGCACTTTGGGAGGTCGAGGTGGGCTGATTACCTGAAGTTAGGAGTTCAAGATCAGCCTGACCAATGTGGTAAAACCCCGTCTCTACGAAAAATACAAAAATTAGCCGGGTGTGGTGGCGTGTGCCTGTAGTCCCAGCTACTTAGGAGGCTGAGGCAGGAGAATCCCTGGAATCTGGGAGGCAGAGGTTGCAGTGTGCCGAAATGGCGCCACTGCACTCCAGCCTGGACAACAGAGTGAGACTCCATTTCAAAAAGAAAACAGAATGGCATAGAATAGATTGGCAAGGAAATATCAGTGTACCCCACACGTAATTGGGGTGAGTATGGCTTGTGAAACTTTAGTCTGTATATTGAGTCCTGTTGTAAAATGCCAAATCATGAGCTGAAGGAAAACAAATTTTGACTGATCTAGGCCTCGGGGTTCAACAGGTGCCCTTGGGACAAACACCAGCTGTACGGCTCATTTACTGAAGAGGAGTGGCCCTTTCTTATTATTTCCGTTAATTTTTTCCCTTACTCCATGGTCAGTGCATTGTGGAGGCCAAAGCAACTCCATCTTGGATGCTAATCTGTCATGTTGACTTCTGATTAACCCTAGTTCCGGGAAGGCCTCCAAGATTTCCAGTTCTTTGTGTAAGCGTAGATACTTACCATAAATCCTGCCCTTAAGTCAAAACAACCTTGGTGTTTTCATACTTCAGTTGTCCTATACATCTCTTCAGAATCATGTATACTCTTTCCCTATGGTAGATAAGCCCTGGGTCAGGGGTAATGTTCCCCAAGAAACGAGCATAACTTCTGTTTGTAAGTCCCTATTATATGTTTCTTTCTGAAAAACTGGATCTGTCAGCCTTTTTCTTTCTTCCTTTTTTTTTTTTCTTTTGAGATGGATTTTTGCTCTCGTTGCCTAGGCTGGAGTACAATGGTGCAATCTCGGCTCACTGTAACCCCCGCTTCCCAGGTTCAAGCGATTCTCCTGCCACAGCCTCCCTAGTAGCTGGGATTACAGGTGCCCACCACCACACCCGGCTAATTTTTTGTATTTTTAGTAGAGATGGGGTTTCACTATGTTGGCCAGGTTGGTCTCAAACTCCTGACCTCAGGTGCTCCACCCACTTCAGCCTCCCAACGTGCTGTGCCACCATGCCCGGCTCAGTCTTTTTCTTCAGCCTTTTAGCTTCTTCAGATTTTGAGGGTAGGTTTGCATAGGCCTGCCCAGGACAGGACTTCAGGACATCATCAATGCCTTACAAAAGATAATTTTGCAACATATCCATAATTTTTTTGTTTTTTTGTTTTTTGTTTTTTTTTTTTTGCTCTGTCGCCCAGGCTGGAGTGCAGTGGCTGGATCTCAGCTCACTGCAAGCTCCGCCTCCCGGGTTTACGCCATTCTCCTGCCTCAGCCTCCCGAGTAGCTGGGACTACAGGCGCCCGCCACCTCGCCCGGCTAGTTTTTTGTATTTTTTTAGTAGAGACGGGGTTTCACCGTGTTAGCCAGGATGGTCTCGATCTCCTGACCTCGTGATCCGCCCGTCTCGGCCTCCCAAAGTGCTGGGATTACAGGCTTGAGCCACCGCGCCCGGCCCATAATTTTTTTAAGTGCTATATATGAGGAGGGGTTTCTCTGCACCCCTCTTCTTCCATTTTGCTGGAGATGGAACTCTCTTCCTATAGCTCTGTCCCTTCTCATTCCAGCAGCACAGAGCGTTGTGTTCCTGCTTTATGTGCTGACTTTGCATTCCACAAATGAGCCAAACTCTCTTCTGCAAAGTCTTTGCACTTTCTGTTCCTTCTCCCTGGGTTGCTCCTTCGTGGCACTCCCTGGCCTGGCTCCCTTGCATCCTTCAGAATTTATTGGCTTATTTAACTAAAAAGTCCAAGGGTAGAACTACCTTCAGGTACTGCTGGCATCAGGTGCTCAAGTGGTTTTACCACTCGTCTGGTTTCTGTTTGTTTCTGTGCTCTCCTGCCAGGCAGGCGCATCCTCAGGTAGGCACTTTTCTTGTGATGGCAAGATGGCTGCCTGCATCTCCATGTTTATAATCTATTTGGTCAAAAATTCTCAAGTGACCGGGCGTGGTGGCTCATGCCTGTAATCCCAGCACTTTGGGAGGACAAGGTGGGTGGATCATGAGGTCAGGAGTTCAAGACCAGCCTGGCCAAGATGGTGAAACCCCGTCTCTACTAAAATACAAAATTAGCCGGGCATGGTGGCGGGTGCCTGTAATCCTAGCTACTCAGGAGGATGAGGCAGGGAGTTGCTTGAACTCCATCTCAAAAAAAAAATTCTCAAATAAAGAGTTTCTCTTTCCCAACAGTTTCCGCAAACATCCCAGTATTGAGTTTCATTGGCCAGGCCCAGGGTCACAAGCCCATTCCTAAAGATGGGCCCATTCCTAAAGACAAAAAACAAGCACTGAGCATGTAGGAGAGATGATTCCCCACAAAATATAAAGTCACTGTTACCAAAAGTAGTACAAATGATGCTGGGAAGACAAAAGCCACAGCTGCCTACTCCATCATCCTTGACTTCCCTTTCTACTGTAGATTTCCTTGCTTATTCCCTACACTTCACTGTTAACTTCCTTCATAGCACAAATGACCTTATTTGTGTTGACTCTGTGGCCTTCCTCTCTTGCCCTGGCTTGAGAGTGCTCAGAGGGCAGGGGTCTTGCTTGTCTTGATCACTGCTACATCCCCAGCACTTGGAGCAGTGTCTGCACACAGTAAGTGCTTAATAAAGGCTTGTGGCAGGAATGAACTTGCTGGAGAGCCAGGCTCTTGTGCTTTCTTTTTCATTTCGACTTCTTTTATTTATTTTTTTTGGAGAAAGGGGTCTTACTCTGTCACCCTGCTAAAGTGCAGTTGCACCAACATATATCACTGCAGTACCAACCTCCCAGGCTCAAGCAATCCTCCTCCCTCAGCCTCCCTAGTAGCTGGGACTACAGGAGTGTGCCACCACACCCGGCTAATTAAAAAAAAAATTTTTGTTTTGGACAGGCACAATGGTTCATGCCTGTAACCCCAGCACTTTGGGAGGCTGAAGCAGTGGATCACCTGAGGTCAAGAGTTCAAGACCAGCCTGGCTAACATGGTAAAATCCCATTTCTACTAAAAATACAAAAAATTAGCCCGGCATAGTGGCACGCGTCTGTAATCCCAGCTACTCGGGAGGCTGAGGCAGGATAATCACTTGAACCCAGGAGGCAAAGGTTGCAGTGAGCTTTGAGATCATGCCATTGCACTCCAGCCTGGGCAACAAGAGCGAAACTCCATCTCAAAAAAAAAAAAAAAGATTTTGTAGAGGCCGGACACAGTGGCTCACGCCTGTAATCCCAGCACTTTGGGACGCCAAGGCGAGCAGATTACTTGAGATCAGGAGTTCTAGACCAGCCTGGCCAACATGGTGAAATCCCATCTCCACAAAAATACAAAAAATAGCCGGGCAGCATCCACCTGTAATCCCAGGTGCTCAGGAGGCTGAGGCAGAATCACTTGAATCCAAGAGGCAGAGGTTGCAGGGAGCCAAGATTTCGCCACTGCACCCCAGCCTGGGCAGCAAAGTGAGACTTCGTCTCAAAAAAAAAAAAAAAAAAATTCTACTTTCAGCTTGGAGGAGGCCAAGGTGCAACTTTCTTCGGTCGTCCAGAATCTAGGTTCATCTGACATCAGCCACCTCCCCAGTGCTGCTGAAGTTTGACCCCAACGAGATCAAAGTCATATACCTGAGGTGCACCAGGGGTGAAGTTGGTGCCACTTCTGTGCTGGCCCCCAAGATCGGCCCCCTGGGTCTGTCTCCAAAAAAGGTTGGTGATGACATTGTCAAGGCAAAGGGTGACTGGAAGGGCCTGAGGATTACAGTGAAACTGACCAGACAGAACACACAGGCCCAAATTGAGGTGGTGCCTTCTGCCTCTGCCCTGATCATCAAAGCCCTCAAGGAACCACCAAGAGACAGAAAGAAACAGAAAAACATTAAACACCGTGGGAATATCACGTTTGATGAGATCTTCAACATTACTCAACAGATGCAGCACCAATCTTTAGCCAGAGACCTCTCTGGAACCATTAAAGAGATCTCGGGGACTGCCCAGTCTGTGGGCTGTAATGTTGATGGCCGCCACCCTCATGACATCATAGATGACATCAACAGTGGTGCTGTGGAATGCCTAGCTACCTGTTTTGGTTTTTTTTGAGACAGAGTCTCGCTCTGTCGCCCAGGCTGGAGGGCAGTGGCGTGATCTCGGCTCACTACAAGCTCCGCCTCCCAGGATCACGCCATTCTCCTGCTTCAGCCTCCTGAGTAGCTGGGGCTACAGGTGACTGCCACCGCGCCCGACTAATTTTTTTGCGTTTTTTTAGTAGAGACGGGGTTTCACCGTGGTCTCTATCTCCTGACCTCGTGATCTGCCCGCCTCAGCCTCCCAAAGTGCTGAGATTACAGGTGTGAGCCACCGCTCCCGGCTACCCAGTTACTCAAGAAGCACAAAGGAAAATCTTTTAATAAAGGATCATTTGACAACTGGTGAAAAAAAAAATTATCTTTGTAGAGATAGGGTCTCACTCTGTTGCCCAGGCTAGTCTGGAACTCCTGCCTTGGCCTCCCAAAGTATAGGGATTACAGGTGTGAGCCACTGTGCCCGGGCCCAAAAATTCTTGACCTTGATTTCTCAGCCAGATCTGCTGTTTCTCGGTTTTTCCCATTTCAGACAAGGGTACCCTAATCCACCCTGCTGCTTCATCCACAAAGCCAGAGGGCATTCTGTCATCCCCACACTAATCCATGTATAAGTCCTTTCGTTCACCTCCAAATAAAACTTAAACCCATCCCCCATCCCAGCCCTTGCCAGCATTCCTGGCACCATCCCCTCTCAACTGGGATTATGGCAGTAATCTCCTAACTGGTCTCCTTCATTCCCTTCTTGCTCTCTTTTAGTCCATTTATTTTACACAGCAAACAGCATGATCTTTTAAAAACAAATCAGATCATGTTCATCCCCAACTTAAACCATTTAAAGGCTTCCCCTGCAATTAGAGTAAAATCTGAAATCCTCACCCTAGCCTTTGGGCCCAAGCTGTTTCTCTACCTTAGTCCTGCTCACTTTCCTGCTGGCCCACCAGGCACTGCACTTACTGATTTTTCTGCCTCAGGGCCTTTGCACTTCCTATTTCTTCTGCTGGGAAATCTTACTCCCCAATTCCACATGCCTACTTCCTGCTCATCTTTCAGGTCTCAGCTTAAATGTCACTAAAGGAGAATATTTAATACCTCTCTGACTCCCTTTTCTATCATGTCACTAGCTTATTCCTTGGTCATGATTTCTAGGGAAGAACTCTGGAGGCACACTACTGGGGTGTTGAATCCTATTTCCACTGCTCCTTGACCATGTGACCTTAGCTAATCACTGCTCTGTCCTTCAGTTTCCTCATCTGCAAAATATAGTACCCTATAGGATCTGTACCTGGCAAAGAGGAAGCACTAAGTAAATATTTTAATTAAAAAAATTGTTTTTGCAGGCATGAGCCACCAGGCCTGGCCTAAAAAATTTTTTTAGAGACAGGGTCTCTGTCATCTAGGCTGGAGTAGAGTGGCACAATCATAGCTCACTGCAGCCTCAAAATCCTAGGCTCCAGCGATCCTCCCATCTCAGCCACCTGAGTAGCTGGGACTACAGGAACACGCCACCATGCCTGGCTAATATTTTTATTTTTATTTTTGTAGACATAAGTTCTTGCTTTGTTGCTCAGGCTGGTCTTGAACTCCTGGCGTCAAGCGATCCTCCTGCCTCAGCTTCCCAAAGTGCTAAGATTATAGGTGTGAGCCACCATGCCTGGCCTTAAATATTTTTTAAATATTTATTTATTTATTTAGAGATAGGGTCTCACTCTGTCACCCAGGCTAGAGTACAGTGGTACAATCATAGCTCACTGCAGCCTCAAACTCCTGGGCTCAAGCAATTCTGCCTCAGACTCCCGAGTAGCTAGGACTATAGGTGTGAGCCACTGTGCCCAGCCATAAATATTAGAAGGTATTTTGTTATTCCCTCATGGTACATTTCTTGGGATTTAACTATTTTGATTTCTGAGATGTAAGCTTTGTGAAAACAGGGATTGCACTGCATCTCTTGTATTTACTGCTGTGCCTCTAGCACCTTGCATAGTGGCTGGTGCGTAGTAGGTGCTTAATGACATTGAATTAATGCATGAAAACAGACGGGACCTCAGCCCTTATGGAACTGACATTGCCCTACTTGCCCTTCAAGATATGGCTGTTTTAGAGGTGTGAAAACTGAGACCCTAAAGGTAGGGTGATCTGGCTGGGCGCGGTGGCTCACGCCTGTAATCCCAGCACTTTGGGAGGCTGAAGCGGGTGGATCACTTGAGGTCCGGAGTTTGGGACCAGGCTGGCCAACAGGGTGAAACCTTGTCTCTACTTAAAAAAAAAAAAAAAAAAAAAAATACAAAATACAAAATACAAAATTAGCCAGGTGTGGTGGCAGGCACCTGTAATCCTAGCTACTCGGGAGGCTGAGGCAGAGAATCACTTGAACCTGGGAGGTGGAGGTTGCAGTGAGCTGAGATTGCACCACTGCACTCCAGCATGGGGGACAGAGTGAGACTTTGTCTCAAAAAAAAAAGAAGAAGAAAAAAGAAACCACAAAAAAAAAAAAAAAAAAAAAACAAGGAGGGGTGATTTGAACAATGCTTCAAGGTGGAAGGTATAATTTCTACTTATCAGAAATGTGATAAATTTCTCTTCCTCAGGGCTGTCTACAGAAGTGGCACCCATCTTCTCAGCAGCATGACCACCCTCACACCCCTTGGGAAGCCCAAGAACGTCAAAAAGAGGACCAAGAAATCCATGTGGCATCATGAACAGTCTGATGGATGAATCAGACTGTTAAGTGAAAATTAAGTGTAACTGACAGAAACCTAGCAGTATTGGCAGTAGGGTACAGAGAAGATTCAAGGGCCAAATCTTGATGCCCAGCATTGGGTATAGGCAGAACAAGAAAACAAGGCACATGCTGCCCTGTGGGTTCTGGAAGTTCCTGGTCCACAATGTCAAGGAACTGGAAGTGCTGCTGATGTGCAGTAAATCTTACTGTGCTGAGACTGCTCGCAATGTTTCCTCCAAGAACCATAAAACCTGAGTGGAAAGAGCAGCCCAACTGGCCCCCAGAGTCTCCAACCCCAATTCCAAGCTGCGCAGCAAAGAAAATGAATAGACGGCTCACATGCATGCTTTATTTGTGTTTAAATAAAACCACGAAAACTGCAAAAAAAAAAAAAAAAACACCAAAAACGTGATGAAGCATCAAAATCACATGGAACCTGCTACCGCCACTGTGAACACAAGTCATAGCCTTTTATTCTAGGAATAATAACTAGGGCAAAGCTTTCTTCTCAAGAGAAATCAAACACAGAGAACCTGGGCTCCCTGTGTAGAGCAGCAGGATGGATGGATTGTAGTGCCATTGACTGAGATGACATTGATACCGCAGTTGTGCCTTCCTGGGGAAGACATCCAGTCCCCTATCCAAGTAATTGGCACCCACACCAACATCTTGTTCATGTCATATTTAGGAATCCAGAGGCCTCATTTCAAAAAAAATTTTTTTGAAACAGGGTGTTGCCCAGGCTGGAGAGCAGTGGCACAATCTCGGCTCACTGCAGCCTCGACCTCCTGGGCTCAAGCAATCCTCCCACCTCAGCCTCCTGAGTAGCTGGGGCTACAGACATGTGCAACCATGTCCAGCTAATTTTTAAATTTTTTTGTAGAGACGGGGTCTCCCTATGTTACCCAGGCTGGCCTCAAATTCCTGGGCTTAAGTGATTTTCCTGCCTCAGCCTCCCAAAGTGCGGAGATTACAAGCATAAGCCACTGTGCCTGGCTTCCAGAGGCCTCATTTTACAAATGCAGGAACAGAGACTCAGAGAGAAGAAGGACTTGCTCAGGTCTACACAGTAAATTAAGCCCAAGTCTTCTGGCTTCTAGGAAAGATTTTGTTTCTTTTCTTTTTTTTGTTTTGTTTTGTTTTATTTTTTGAGACGGAGTCTTGCTCTGTCACCCAGGCTAGAGTGCAGTGGTACAGTCTTGATCTCGGTTCACCACAACCTCTGCCTCCCGGGTTCAAGTGATTCTCCTGCCTCAGCCTCCTGAGTAGCTGGGATTACAGGCGTGTGCCACCACGCTCAGCTAAGTTTTGTACTTTTAGTAGAGATAGGGTTTCACCATGTTGGTCAGGTTGGTCTCGAACTCCTGACCTCGTGATCTGCCCACCTCGGCCTCCCAAAGTGCTGGTATTACAGGTGTGAGCCACTGCGCCCGGTGGAAATATTTCTTTAAGCCCTAATTGATATGAAAGCTTTTTGTTTGTTTGTTTGAGACAGTGTCTCACTCTGTCACCCAGGCTGGAGTGCAGTGGTGCGATCTCAGCTCACTGCAACCTCCACCTCCCGGGTTCAAGTGATTCTCCTGCCTCAGCCTCCCAAGTAGCTGGGATTACAGGTGTGCACCCTTGCACCCAGCTTTTTTTGTTTTCAATTAGAAAAAGTATTTATTTCTGCTCCTTTCATACATCTTATTGTTCAGGAAACAGTCTTACATACATATCTGAAATAATCTACCATTATACACTCTAGTTAAAGTGAAACAACATAGATAAAGCTGATCAGCTGTCCAGAGTTCTCAGCTTATGTAATCTTACTTCTTGATTTTATGTTAATTTCTGAAAATCAGAAATGTCATCTCTAAAAAATGTGAAGGGGGTTGTAAAAAATAATCACTTGGCCGGGCGCGGTGGCTCAAGCCTGTAATCCCAGCACTTTGGGAGGCCGAGATGGGTGGATCATGAGGTCAGGAGATCGAGACCATCCTGGCTAACACAGTGAAACCCCGTCTCTACTAAAAAATAGAAAAATCTAGCCGGGCGAGGTGGTGGGCGCCTGTAGTCCCAGCTAC
>NW_016817890.1:1847422-1848462 GCF_001698545.2 Rhinopithecus bieti | reverse complement strand
AAAAAAAAAAAAAAAAAAAAAAATTAATCACTTTACTTGATATTATAATTGAGATATGGAGTACATTTTCTTTAAGAAATGAAAAATTAATTAGAACATGCCACTCACCATCGTTGGTACAGCAGTAGGTCAGCAGGAAAAAAAAATACTGTGATAAACTTGTCTCTTTAATACCAAGAAGAAATTCTAGTCCAAGCTTCAGTACGCTTCCTGTTTTTTCACTAGATATTTCTTTTCTGCTGCTTTTCATTCTTTTCCACATTTCATATTAGAGGATTGGTATAGCCTTTAAAACTTCATTGACAGAAGAAATCTAGTATCCACTGATTTCTTCTCAAACGCACTCTAACCCATCAGATAGCTTGCAAGTTTCATTCTCATGAATACTCTAGCCATGAAAAAACTCAGTAGAACGCAGATGAAACCAATGAATAGAAGAAGCACTCTACTGAGTTTTAGGATATTTGGGGCATTCAATTGGTCCAGGATTATGAAACCTAAACCTCCCATTGTAAACAGGAAGCTGGATGCAAGTCCTTCCATAATATATTGTCCATTTACTCTGTAGGCAAAGAAAGCTACTGGCCTCTGATGCCCATGTTCATCAGTCATAGAGCCAACACTTGGAGGTTCAACAATAACATCATAAATGATTCCTCCAGTGATGAGGAAGTAAGACACCACCACCAGAGCTTACACAGTCATGGCCGACGGCATGTGCAGCCAGGGTGGCTTCTTCAGCTTCAGGTTAGGACATTCGAGCACTAAGAACAGGACATGATACAAAATCTCCATGTTGGTTGCATCAAGGCAAAAGCTCTTTATTTTATTTATTTATTAATTTTATTATTATTATTATTGAGACGGAGTTTTGCTCTGTCATCCAGGCTGGAGTGCTGTGGTGCAATCTCAGCTCACTGCAACCTCCGTCTCCCAGGTTCAAGAGGTTCTTCTGCCTCAGCCCCCCAGGTAGCTGGGACTACAGGCGTGCGCCACCATGCCCAGCAAAATTTTTCTTTTCTTTTCTTTTTTTTTTTTTT
>NW_016817890.1:1842027-1847390 GCF_001698545.2 Rhinopithecus bieti | reverse complement strand
GCCCATCAAATTTTTTTTTTTTTTTTTTTTTTTTTTTTTTTTTTTTTGAGACGGAGTCTCAAAAAAACCCCTTTTGACCGGGCTGGAGTGCAGTGGCCAGATCTCAGCTCACTGCAAGCTCCGCCTCCTGGGTTCACGCCATTTTCCTGCCTCAGCCTCCCGAGTAGCTGGGCCTACAGGCGCCCGCCACCATGCCCAGCTAGTTTTTTGTAGTTTTTAGTAGAGACGGGGTTTCACCGTGTTAGCCAGGACGGTCTCGATCTCCTGACCTTGTGATCTGCCTGTCTCGGCCTCCCAAAGTGCTGGGATTACAGGCTTGAGCCACCGTGCCTGGCCAAAATTTTTCTATTTTTAATAGAGAGAGGGTTTCACCACGTTGACCAGGCTGATCTTGAACTCCTGATCTCAGGTGATCCACCTGCCTTGGCCTCCCAAAGTGCTGGGATTACAGGCGTGAACCACCGTGCCCGACTCATATAAAAGCTCTTGATATAACAATGGAGAGAAAGGAGTGAGAAGGAGGAGAAGAATGAGGAAGCATTGAATCAGGTGTTCACTGGCAGGCGGGAACACTGACAGGTGTGTAGGGCAATCAGAGACCTTGCGGGGAGGGCAGGGGAGTCTGTTAAAGAAAGGGGAGGTGGAGGCTGGGGCCTGACTGGGTTATTTTCAGAGTTGCTATCTTTGTCTGCATCTGCTAAATTATTAAACTGAGATCACTTCCTAGAGGATGCCAGGCCAGGTTGCCAGGGAGAGGCTGAAAGGGAAAGGTTGGATCTCTTAGCAGAGGCCTCAAATACTCTAGGCTGGGACGGAAATAGACTCCTCAGGCCTTGACCCCTTCCTCACCCCACTCTCAGCTGATGGAGGGGATTGGGGATCCTCCTTGGGGCCACAGCCATAGTCACTGTCCCCTCTGCAAGGCTGTCTCTTCTGGCTGTTGTCCTGGAGGCAATAGATACATATTGAACCAGACTCTGGAACCTGGTCCCATCGCAGCTGCCTCTTCTCTTTCAGGGTCTTGAACTCAAGCCACAGGTTTTGAGTCAGATAGATACAACCAGATATGACCATAGATATGTGAGATCTTGGGCATATCCTTGCATGTATCAATGTCCTTGTCTATGCCATAGATATTAGCCGTTCCACTTCTCAGATGAAAACCCTGAAGTTCAGAGAACAAAGGTGCCTTTCTCAGGGTTGCATAGCTAGAAAAGGACTGAACTATGATTCAAACATAAGTGTTTCTGATTTCAGGCTCCTTTCCTCTATTCTTTCTTTCTTTCTTTTTTTTTTTTAATTTTTTTGAGATGGAGTTTCGCTCTTGTTGCCCCGGCTGGAGTGCAATGATGTAATCTTGGCTCACTGCAGCCTCCGCCTCCTGGGTTCAATCAATTCTCCTGCCTCAGCCTCCCAAGTAGTTGATATTACAGGCATGGGCCACCACACCTGGCTAATTTTGTATTTTTAGTAGAGATGGGGTTTCACCATGTTGGTCAGGCTGGTCTTGACCTCCTGACCTCAAGTGATCCTGTAATCCCAGCACTTTGGGAGGTCGAGGCGAGTGGATCACCTGAGGTCAGCTGTTCGAGACCAGCCTGACCAACATGGTGAAACCCTGTCTCTACTAAGAATACAAAAATTAGCCAGGGGTGGTGGCGGGCACCTGTAATCCCAGCTACTTGGGAGGCTGAGGCAGGAGAATCAGTTGTGAAGAGGTGGCCTGCCCCTCCACACCCGTGGGCGTTTCTCGTTAGGTGGAACGAGAGACTTGAGAAAAGAAATGAGACACAGAGATAAAGTATAGAGAAAGAAAAAGTGGGCCCGGGGGACTAGCGCTCAGCATACAGAGGACCCACGCCGGCACTGAGTTCCCTCAGTATTTATTGATAATTATCTTTACCATCTTAGAAAAAGGGAAGTGACAGGATAATAGGATCATCGTAGGGAGGTCAGCAGTAAGACATATGAATAAAGATCTCTGTGATATGAATAAGTTTAAGGAAAAGTGCTGTGCCTTGATATGCATACGCAAACATCTTCATAAACCTTTTTAGTGCATAAAGAGCAGCATTGCGCTAGCAAGTCCTGCCTTTCACCCTAAGGCGGTTTTCTCCTTTCTCAGTAAACAGAACGTACAATTGGGTTTTATACCGAGATGTTCCATTGCCCAGGGACGGGCAGGAGACGGATGCTTTTCTTTATCTCAACCGCCAACAACCGCCAAGAGGCCTTCTTTCCTCTTGTACTGGTCCTCCTCAGCACAGACCCTTCACGGGTGTCAGGCTGGGGGACGATCAGGTCTTTCCCATCCCACGAGGCCATATTTCAGACTCACATGGGGAGAAACCTTGGACAATACCTAGCTTTCCTAGGCAGAGGTCCCTGTGACCTTTGGCAGTGTACGAGTCCCTGGGTACTTGAGATTAAGAGGATGGTGATGACTTTTAACCAGCAAGCTGCCTTCAGGCACTTGTTTAACAAAGCACAGCCTGCACAGCCCAAAATCCTTTAAACCTTGAGTCACCATAGCACATGTGTCTTGCAAGGACAAGGTTGGGGGTAGGGTCACAGATTAACAGCATCTCAAATACAGAACAAAATGGAGTCTCTTATGTCTACTTCTTTCTATATAGACACAGTAACAGGCTGATCTGTCTTTCTTTTCCCCACAGGTTGAACCTGGGAGGTGGAGGTTGCAGTGAGTTGAGATCGTACCATTGCACTCCAGCCTGGGTGACAGAGTGAGACTCCATCTCAGAAAAAAAAAAGAAAAAAGAAATAAAGAGAGAGAGACAGGGTCTTACTCTGTCTCCCAGGCCGGAGTGAGTGCTGTGGTGCAGAGGCTGCTCACTGCAGCCTCAAACTCCTGGGTTCAAGGGGTGTTCCCACCTCAGCCTCCCATGTAGCTACAGGGGTGCACCACCAAATCTGGCTAATTTTTAAAAATTTTCATACAGACAGAGAGTCTTGCTGTGTTGCCCAGGCTGGTCTCAAACTCCTGGCCTGAAGCGATCCTCCCATCTTGGCCTCCCAAAGTACTAGGATTATAGGCATGAGCCACTGTGCTTGGCCTATTCTTTTATTTATTTATTTTTTTGAGATCGGGTCTTGCTTTGTTACCCAGGCTGGAGTGCAGTAGCAAGAGACAGGTCACTGCAGCCTCGATTTCTTGGGCTCAAGCGATCCTCCCACCGCAGCCTCCTGAATGGCTGGGACTACAGGCATGCACCACCATGCCCAGGTAATTTATTTTTATTTCTCGTAGAGATGAGGTCTCACCATATTGCCCAGGCTGGTCTTGAACTCCCAAGTGCTCAAGTGATCCTCCTGCCTCAGTCTCCCAAAGTGCTGGGATTACAGGCATAAGCCACCTTGCCTGACATCCTATTCTTTTTTAGTATTTTAGAATTTTATTTGTTTTCCAGATTTTCTACAAAAGGAATGTACTTTATAACTTTTATAAAGATCAGAAAAGCACAATAATCATTGTAGTTTAAAGATGGATTTCCTCATTCCAGATGTTGTGTTTGCTGGGCTGGATGTGCACTAATAGGTGGTGGACTGTGGCTCCTGTCCACTCTGAGAGTGTGGTGCTCAAGCCAGTTAAGAAAGCTGACAAGAAGCTGGGTGCGGTGGCTCGCGCCTGTAATCCCAGCACTTTCGGAGGCCCAGGTGGGTGGATCGCTGGAGGCTGGGAGTTCTAGACCAGCCTGACCAACCTGGAGAAACCCTGTCTCTACTAAAAATACAAAATTAGCCAGGCATGGTGGCTCATGCCTGTAATCCCAGCTACTCAGGAGGCTGAGGCAGGAGAATCGTTTCAATCTGGGAGGCGGAGATTGTAATGAGCCGAGATGGCGCCATTACACTCCAGTCTGGGCAACAAGAGTGAGACTCCATCTCAGAAAATAAATAAATAAATAAAATAAAAAAGAATAAATGAATGAATGGAGAAGGGGACTTCTCCATTCTCAGCAAGCTCTACCCTTGTGTGTTATTTCTCTTTTCTTTCTTTCTTTTTTTTGAGACGGAGTCTCACTCTGTTGCCCAGACTGGAGTGCAGTGGTGCGATCTCAGCTTATTGCAACCTCTCCCTCCCAGGCGCAAGCAATTCTCTGTCTCAGCCTCCCAAGTAGCTGGGATTACAGGCACCCACCACCATGCCCGGCTAACTTTTTTGTATTTTTAGTACAAACGGGGTTTCACCATCTTGACCAGGCTGGTCTTGAACTCTTGACCCCGTGATCCACCCATCTCTGCCTCCCAAAGTGCTGGAAATACAGAGGTGAGCCACTGCACCCGTCCTACCCTTGCTCTGTGCCCAAACTGTAGTGCAGTGGTGTGATCTCCGCTCACTGCAACCTCCGCCTCCTAGGTTCAAGTGATTCTGCTTCAGCTTCCCGAGTAGCTGGAATCATAGGCATGCACCACCACGCCTGATTAATTTTTCTATTTTTAGTGGAGATGGGGTTTTGCCGTGTTGTTCAGGCTGGTCTTGAATTCCTGACCTCAGGTGATCAGCCTGCCTCGGCCTCCCAAATTGCTAGGATTAGAGGTGTGAGCCACTGTGCCCGGCTGTGTTATTTTTCTTTTCTTTCTTCTTCTTCTTTTTTTTTTTTTTTTTTTTTTTTTTTGAGGCGGTGTCTCGCTCCTGTTGCCCAGGCTGGAGTGCAATAGAACAATTTCGGCTCACTGCAACCTCCGCCTCCCGGGTTCAAGTGATTCTCCTGCCTCAGCCTCCTGGGTAGCTGGGATTACAGCTGTGCACTATCAAGCAATTCTCCTGCCTCAGCCTCCTGAGTAGCTGGGATTACAGCTGGGCACTATCAAGCGATTCTCCTGCCTCAGCCTTCTGAGTAGCTGGGATTACAGCTGGGCACTATCAAGCGATTCTCCTGCCTCAGCCTCCTGAGTAGCTGGGATTACAGCTGGGCACTATCAAGCGATTCTCCTGCCTCAGCCTCCTGAGTAGCTGGGATTACAGCTGGGCACTATCAAGCGATTCTCCTGCCTCAGCCTCCTGAGTAGCTGGGATTACAGCTGGGCACTATCAAGCGATTCTCCTGCCTCAGCCTCCTGAGTAGCTGGGATTACAGCTGGGCACTATCAAGCGATTCTCCTGCCTCAGCCTCCTGAGTAGCTGGGATTACAGCTGGGCACTATCAAGCGATTCTCCTGCCTCAGCCTCCTGAGTAGCTGGGATTACAGCTGGGCACTATCAAGCGATTCTCCTGCCTCAGCCTCCTGAGTAGCTGGGATTACAGCTGGGCACTATCAAGCGATTCTCCTGCCTCAGCCTCCTGAGTAGCTGGGATTACAGCTGGGCACTATCAAGCGATTCTCCTGCCTCAGCCTCCTGA
>NW_016817890.1:1828635-1841795 GCF_001698545.2 Rhinopithecus bieti | reverse complement strand
CCCCGCCTCAGTCTCTCAAAGTGCTGGGATTACAGGCGTGAGCCACCACGCCCAGCTAGATTTTTGTATTTTTAGCAGAGACGGGGTTTCACCACATTGGCCAGGCTGGTCTTGAACTCCTGACCTCAGGTGATCCATCTGCCTTGGCCTCTCAAAGTGCTGGGATTACAGGTGTGAGCCACTGTGCACGGCCTACATTTTCTTTTCTTTTTTTTTTTTTTTTGAGACGGAGTCTTGCTCTGTCACCCAGGCTGGAGTGCAGGGGCGCGATCTCCACTCACTGCAAGCTCTGCCTCCCGGTTTACCCCATTCTCCTGCCTCAGCCTCCTGAGTAGCTGGGACTACAGGCGCCCGCCACCACGCCCGGCTGATTTTTTAGTAGAGACGGGGTTTCACCGAGTTAGCCAGGATGGTCTTCATCTCCTGACCTCGTGATCCGCCCGCCTCGGCCTCCCAAAGTGCTGGGATTACAGGCGTGAGCCACTGCGCCCGGCCTCTTTTTTTTTTTTTTTTTTTGAGACAGAGTCTCACTCTGTTGCTCAGGCTGGAGTGCAGGGGCAGGATCTCCACTCACTGCAAGCTCCGCCTCCCGGGTTTACCCCATTCTCCTGCCTTAGCCTCCCGAGTAGGTGGGACTACAAGCACCCGCCACCTCGCCTGGCTAGTTTTTTGTATTTTTTTAGGAGAGACAGGGTTTCACCGTGTTAGCCAGGATGGTCTCGATCTCCTGACCTCGTGATCCGCCCGTCTCGGCTTCCCAAAGTGCTGGGATTACAGGCTTGAGCCACTGCGCCTGGCCCGGCCTACATTTTTCAATTCAGACGAATGTTTATTGAGTGCCTTATGGGGCCAGGCACTCTACTTGACTTCAGGGGATTCTAGTGATAAGCAAAACCAGTCAAGGGGAGAGACTATTAATAATTAACAGTAAACAAATACATATATATGACTCATGGGAAATACCCAGAGGATAGCAGCAGGGAGCATTGTCGGAGAACAGGGAGGTAAGGAGTGACCATGGAGTGGGTCATATCTGTGTTTGAATCCTTGCTTGGCCATTTACCTGCTGTGTGACCTCGGGCAAGCCTCTTCACTTCTTTGGGCTTTGGTTTCTCATCAGGAAGAGAAGGCTATCAATCTCCCTTTCTTAGGGATGATATCACGAGACAGAGAACATTCATTCCTCCAATAAATATATATTGTGCATCTTCTCTCACTCAGACAAATTACTTGCCCAAGGTCACCCAGATGGGCAGTGTGTGTGGGTTTTGAACCCAGGTCTGACTGGTTCTCTGGATTTGGCCAGTGGTGGGGGGTGGGGATAAGTCCTAGTCTTCTTCCCCTGAATCAGTCCTTCAGGAGTTGGGAGCAGTGATCTGCCTCATGAAGGCAAAACACTTGTCCATCTCCCCACCACCATGGCAATGAGGGGCTTCTGCCCTGAGAAAGACCTATGGTTGCATAACACAAAAGAGACTGTTCATCATTCAGCAGGGCAAGCCTCCTTGCTGGGGGCAACCTGGTAGCTCCTGAGCCTCCGTCATCTTCACTGAGTCCCTCCAACTCTCTGAGTTCCCATGCCCCTCACTGAACCTCCCTTCCCCCATGGCGAGCCTCTGCCAGCACCTTTACACACACTCAGCCCCTTCCCTGCACTGAGCCCCAGCAGTCACTGAACAGCTCTTCTTCCCCGCTGACTGAGTCATCCTCCCAAACCCTCCCCTTCCCCTCACTGAGTCTCCACCACCCCTGGTCACTGGGCACCCTGCCTCTGACCTCCTCCCTCCCCAGTCCCTCCACCCTTCCTTTTCGCTGAGCCTGGCGCCTCTCACCCACCCTCCTTCCTCTCCCAGCTGCTTCTGAGCTGCCTCTTTGGAGACCAACTGTCTCGCCCACGAGTCCCCATCACTCAGTCGCACTCAGTCTAAGACACCTGAAAGCACTTAGAGAACATGTGTTCGTGGGGGGAGGATGAGGCTCTGTCATCATCCTGCACATCATGCAAGCATGCCATCTGCCTCCTCTTCAGGCTGCAGCAGTCACACTGGCCACATTTTCCGCAGGTCCTCCTGAGCCCAGGGTCTGCTGCAGCCCTACCCAATCGGGTTCAGGGCTGGTTTCTGTACCCCCGGCCCTTGCCCCCACCCAGCACAGAGACCTCCCATCTCTGATGGCACCTTCAAGTAGATGGAAACTGAGGCAGGCCCATGATGTCTGGGCCAGTGTTTGGTATGACAGCTTTATTTCTGTTGGGGAAAAAGTGGGCAGGGCTCCATTCTATCATTTGTCAGGGCCAGATGAGATGCGTCAGATAAAGTCCCACATAAGGAACGTCCCTCCACCAAGAGGAGCAGACCCAGGTATCTGAGCCCCCAGAGGGCATGAATGACTGAGCTGGTGTATTTCTGTCCAGATTCAAGAATCTGGATTCAGCCACCAATTGGCAATATGACATTGGGGAAAGCACTACTGCCCTTCAGGGTCTCAGTTTCCCCTTCTTTATTTATTTTTTGAGATTGAGTCTTACTCTGTCGCTCAGGCTGGAGTGCAGTGGCACAATCTCTGCTCACTGCAACCTCTGCCTCCCGAATTCAAGCGATTCTCCTCCCTCAGCCTGCTGAGTAGCTGGAACTACAGGGGTGCGCCACCACACCTGGCTAATTTTTTTTGTATTTTCAGTAGCGACAGGGGTTTCACCACATTGGCCAGGCTGGTGTAGAACTCCTGACCATAGGTGATCCAGCCACCTCGGCCTCCCAAAGTGCTGGGATTACAGGCGTGAGCCACCGCGCCCGGCCAGTTTCCCCCTCTTTAAAAGGTGTAGGAACACCCGCTGGGAGGAGTAAACACGAGCCGGGGCAGGGAAGGAACTCTGCACACCGTGGGGTCTGGGACTCCTCTGTGATGCCACCAAGGTTTGCAGGCTCAGCGGCAGCGCTGAGGTATTAGTTCTGCGAATAAAGGGCCCTACCTATCGTGGAATCAGCCCAGCTAGATCCCCGTCTCACCCGGACGGCAGTCGCCCCTCAGCGTTAACCCTTCCACTGCCCCAGTGAGGTGGGAGAAGGGGGTCCTTGAGAGCCCTATGGCCCTGGAGAGACCGGGCATAACTGATTCGGCCAAGGGCAGCATGAGGTGTGGAAGGAGCACTGCACAAGGAGTCAAGCCTCCTGCGTTCTAGCCCAGGCTCTCTTCGCACAGAGGCCTTAGGTAAGACCCTTCCCCGGATGGAGACCGGATTCCATGATTTTCTAAACACCAGCTACCAGAGTTTATGACTCTGAGGGGCCAAACCAGGGAAGATGAGGCTCCCTTTGCACCCAAAATTTGGGGAGAGGCGAAAGAGGACTGGATGCCCTAGCGGGGCAGAATCCGACGAAGGGCAGGACCCGAAGGGTTTGGGAAACGCCCTGAATGCGCAGAGGTGTGGGCGGATTCAGGGCGTGCCCGTCTCTGATTGGCTGTGCCGCCCGTCGCTCCCCCTCGTGTTCTATAAGATGCGCAGGCGGCAGGCGCGGCGCTGGGGTGAGGGCTGTGGCAGTGTCTCGCGCCTGAGGTTCCCAGTGCTCACCCTCCCTGCGCACCTACAGCCGCAGACCGCCGGGGGGCGGGGGATGCCGGGCTGCCGCATCAGCGCCTGCGGCCCGGGGGCCCAGGAAGGGACGGCAGAGCCGGGGTCGCCGCCGCCGCCCCGGGAGCCCATGCCGCTCTCTCAGCCCCCGCCCCCAACTCCGACCTTGACCCCTACCCCGACCCCAGGTCAGTCCCCGCCGCTGCCGGACGCAGCCGGGGGCTTCGGCAGGCGCGGCCGAAGGCCAGGAGCTGCAGCGCTGGCCCAGGGCGCTAGCGGTTGCGGGGCTCGCCGGCCCCGGAGGGGGCTCTGGCGCGGCGCGGGGACAGGGGCAGCGCGTGTGAGCTGGCGAAGCACGGCGGCGGCTGCTGGAGGTAGAGGGCCGCGGCCGCCTGGTGTCGGAGCTGGAGAGCCGCGTGCTGCAGCTGCACCGCGTTTTCTTGGCGGCTGAGCTGCGCCTGGCGCACCGCGCGGAGAGCCTAAGCCGCCTGAGCGGCGGCGTGGCGCAGGCCGAGCTCTACCTGGCGGCTCACGGGTCGCGCTCAAGAAGGGCCCGCGCCCGGCCGTCGCGGCCGCCCCCAGCGCTGCTGGCCTCGGCGTGGCCTGGGCGGCTGCGTGCCCTGGGCGCCGGGCGACTGCGGCGCAGGCCACGGCCCCGAGCCCGACTCGGGGGGCCCCTCCGCCGCAGCCCACCCCGCGGCCCCGCCTCCCCCCAGCGCTGACCTCCACGCCTGGACCCCTGGCCGCCCCGACAAGCTTCGCCGAGGTGCCGACCGACCGACTGATCGCGGACGCCGGCTGCATGGACTACGCAGGAAGAGACAGTGGGGGGCCAGGGGCCCAGTAGAGGAGGCTGAGGTGCGGTCTTAGCGGCTGGTGCGTTCGAGGGTCAGGGCGTGTGGGGGGCTGGTCCAGGGCCGCGAAACTCCCTTCCCTGGAGCTTCTGGCGTCTGCTGGGTCCTTAGTAAAGCTGCCACGTTCTGTTCCCGCCTCTCCCCGACCATCTGGGGAGTGAGAGGTGGTAGCACCAAGTCTCCATTATAAGAGTTGGACTCTTGACGGGGGCTTGATCCCATGAAAGGGTTGGCGGCAAACTTTTACCGTTTGGAACCTGCGGCACGGATGCAGCACCCCCAGTCCTCACCCCTACTTGCGTGGCCTTTCCCGGGCCCCTCGGAGCTGTGAGCAGTCTTGCCCTTGAGGATGCTGCTTCCTGGCGTCGTCCAGCTCCATGCCTTCGGGAGGACAGAATAATGAGGCCCCAGGGTGGGGTTGGGGGCTGGCACAGGGCTGTACCGCTGAATTCCCCTCTAGGCCTGTTTCACCTCTGGGAAGACGGAATCCCAGAGAGGTTTAGGATTTATTCTCTTCATACTTAGGCCCTTCTTCTAGGAGACAGCTTTTCTTATACCGTCATGCAGGTTCGCTAAAATTATGGCCTGACTCAGATAACCAGGACAGGATGTCTAGCACCTCCTCACCCAGGGACCCTTACATAGCAGAACCTAGAGGCTTAACTCCCAAACTGTCACTAAGATGACTTGGCCCGGGTGGAACCAGGTGGTACCCTTTAACAGGCCCCAAGGGGGCAGGTATGGCATCATCTTCCAGAAAGGGGGGCCTTAAAGAGCCAGATCTGAGGTGAGATCTGCTTCTCTTCCTGTCCAAATGCCCTTCGGCCTCCCATTCCTCTGTCTCCACTGTGAATGACCTGGCTACCGTATTGCTGCTCACCAGCTGAGTTAATTTCACTCTCACTTGTCAGTCTGTGAAGTGGATCTCTTCACCTTCCCAGAGGGGCTATGGTGATGTCAACACAGGGCAGAGGTCCTTCTTCTTCCCCCCTAAATCATGGAAAGATAATTTATTTTTTGTTGTTGTTTGTTTTGAGACAGTTTCACCCTTGTTGCCCAGGCTGGAGTGCAACGGTGCGATCTTGGCTCACCGTAACCTCCGCCTCCCGGATTCAAGCGATTCTCCTGCCTCAGCCTCCTGAGTAGCTGGGATTACAGGCATGCATCACCATGCCCAGCTCATTTTGTATTTTTAGTAGAGACCGGGTTTCTCTATGTTGGTCAGCCTGGTCTCAAACTTCGACCTCCAGTGATCTGCCCGCCTCGTCCTCCCAAAGTGTTGGGATTACAGACGTGAGCCACCGCACCTGGCCGATAATGTATTATTTTAACTCACAGCTGGAAACAGGCACTGCTTTTGCTGATAGAGCCATGAACTAATTTAAAGTCCTACTTTTGCAGAGTGAAGAGGGGATTTCTCAAGGTCACATGCCAGTGAGGGAAGAACCAAGGTTCCTGGCCTGTGTGCACCTCCCACAGTACCCTGGACAGGGGCTAGGGAGAGTTGTCCTCTGGATCCTGTCTGCTCTGTGACTTCGAGCAACTCTGCCCCTCTCTGGGCCTCTTTCCTGAGTCCCTTCTTGAGTCAGGGCTTGGGAATGAGGTGAAGTGGGGAGGATGCTTCCTCCCACAGGAATCTGGGAGGGTCAGTTGCACTGCTCTGACAGGCTGAGGCTTGGGGCCCTTACCGGATCCTCCCTCATCAACCCTTCTCCCTGGATACCAAACTTTTTGGCTGGTTTCTCGGCTAACAGCCAGGCTTTCCTGAATGCTTTCTTAGCTGGGGAAGGGAGGTTCAGGAGGGGGTCTCAGAGCCTCTGACAAAGCTAGGGAACCCCAGGGAAGTAGTGAAGGGGGCAGTGCCATCCTCTGGTCTTTCCAGACAGAGACACCTTCCAAAGCCACTTGGGTCATTTGGGGTCTAGAGGCTTAGAGAGGACAGCACTTCTTGGAAGGAGCTCAGCTCAGGTGCTGGGCTGCAGCCAGGATGGTTTGTTTTCTGGGTTGCATGGGAGGGGACACTTGGTCCAGAGAAGCTTTTAGCTAATGGTGTAAAGTGCTTGGTGCCATCACCGTTTTGACTTTCTCCAGGATTTATTTGTAATCAGCTTGTCCCGATTTGGGGGTGGGGTGGGTGAGTAGAGAATTAGAGATGACACTGGCTAGTGTGTATGTGTGAGGTGGGGGGTAGTAAATGGAGATTGGTCCTGGTGTCACAGGCAGCTCTGCCCCCTCCCTCCACTTCCAGATGTCCTGCTGCTCCTCATCAAGCTTCCTGGCCGGGGCACACACAGGCAGACTTGAACGCCAGCTCCTAGTTAGTGCTATGTCCATTACTCCATAGCCAACTAACAAAAGGCACCTTTCCACACCTGCCTGACCCTCCAGGGGCCCCTCTAGAAGCTTACCCATCTGGCTTTATTCAGGCTGGGTGCAGTGGCTCATGCCTGTAAGCCCAGCACTTTGGGAGGCCGAGGGCCAATCACTTGAGGTCAGGAGTTCAAGACCAGTCTGGCCAACATAGTGAAACCCCATCTCTACTAAAAATAACAAAAATTAGCCAGGCGTGGTGGCGGGCACCTGTAATCCCAGCTACTTGGGAGGCTGAGACAGGAGAATTGCTTGAAACCAGGAGGTGGAGGTTGCAGTGAGCCGAGATCGCGCCACCACACTCCAGCCTGGGCAACAGAGCAAGACTCTGTCTCAAAAAAAAAAAAAAAAAAAAAAAAAAGAAAGCTCACCCATCTGGCTCCATTTTCTTCTTAATCAGCAAATATTGATAGGGGCTCAGAAAGCAGAGCCAAATCAGAGGGTCTCTACTTTTAAGGGCTTATGTCTGCTAGCACTTTTTCCAGGCAGCAGCCTTTCCTGGCTGTCACCATCCCAGGGGACCCCTTGGGGGCTGAGCAGTTTGTTGGAGGGCAGCTATAGCCCTGGACAGAAGGCTGACTTTCAGAACACTTTCTTGGTGGCCCTCAGCTCTGGGGACAGGACTGAGTACAGGGATCTTGGGGGACCTGTGCATGGAGGACACTGACGGCCACCAGTGAATGTATATCAGCAAAGGGAAATGAGGGGAACAGGAACCTTTCTTCAGGCTGGTGCTTGGGGCTGGGTTCAAGGTTCTAATCTAGATACCTGCTCCTCAACTGGATAACCATGTGGGCGTGGGCGGTGCCACCAGAGGGCAGTGTGGGGCTGCTTTCTCGAGACAAAGGAGGCGTGGCCTGGAGCAGGTTCAGTCCTTTATTTTTATTTATTTTTTTTAAGACAGGGTCTGGCTCTGTCGCCCAGGCTGGAGGGGTTCAGTCCTTTATTGTTCCGGCCCCCCAGTCATCCCTTTCCCCAGTAGTCCCGGGGCTTCATAGACATTGGGCTGTAGGGGTCTGGGAGAACGAGCAGGGTAGTCACGGTCGGCGCAGCCCTAGAGCGGGAGTGTAGTTCTGGGGATAGCTTCCTGGATGGAGTGGGACTGGAGGCCAGAGCTGTGCCTAGGGGCGGGAACCCTCTTTGAAAGGGGAGCAGAGGAAGTTCCTTTGGCTGGGCTGAACCTGGAACCCCAGGGAGAAGACCCATTAGGAAAGACTTCCAGGAAAGACAGGTAGCCCTTGTTGGGGGTCACTATCAGGATAAAAGACCAGAGTCATTTTGTATTCACAGATTTGTTACACTAATTGATCAGAACTTAGGGTCCCGCTGCCATTGGCAGCCAGAGTTGCCTCTTAGAGATGAGGCTGGAGCCACAGAACATGGCAGAGGTGCTCCAAGCCTGTAGCCACTCCCCTTCCCTAAGCCTGTCGGCAGGGTCTTTGAGAACAACTTGGGTGCTCAGGCTTCTCAGAGCTGAAGGAGAGGCCTGCTGTGCAGGAGGAGGTATTTGGGAAAGCTTGGAGATCCCCAACCTACTACTTCCGCCATTGGTCCTTGACTGCACCCTGGCCAGGGGCGATGGGGGAAGGGAACCCTTGGTTCTGGAATAATAACCACCTCTTCTATGCCAGGCCCCTGAGCACTTTACACCCATTAATCTGTTCCGGTCTTCCCAACCACTCTGCAAAGTAAGGGTTATTATTCCCATTTCCACAGATGAAGAAAGAGGGAGGGCAGGTGACTTGCCCAAAGACATAGGAGCTGTAAGTGGGGGATCCCTTAAACATTAGGCTATATGGTGATTCATTTATCAGGCTAAAGAGGGGTCCATTTAGGGGGATATCTGGGCTCCCACATTCAAGGCTGTGTATAGTGACCCCTGGTCCTTGGGTCTTGGAAGGGACATGAGATGCTGGAGGGGTGGCAGAAGGTGCCCCTCCCAGAGTCTAGGCACACCCCAACCTGGTTGGGCCTTCAGGGGTGAGTCAGGCTGAGTCAGCACACCTGGCTTCTGACGGTGGGCCAAGGATGCTCAGGGCTCAACCCTCCCAAGGGCTTGCTTTGGAGGGCTGCCTCTTCCTGCAGATCTGGGCTGGAATATTTGGTGTCAAGGCGAGCAAAGAGCCTGGAATGGCAGAGGAGGAGGATGACAAGCTTCATGGTGGGGCAAAAGGGCTGCCGGGGAACAAGACAGACCTGAGATTTAGTCCTGGCCTGGAACTCCTCAGCTGAGGGACCCTGAGCAATGCCTTCCCTTTTCTGAGCCAGTTTCTTCTGATTTTTTGTTTTTGTATTTTTTCTTTTTTTTTTTTTCAGATCCAGACCTACAAATGTTTTTGTATTTTTGAGGGGAGCTAGGGAGTAGAAAACTTGAGTATTACCTGGGTGCGGTGGCTCATACCTGTAATCCCAGCACTTTGGGAGGCCGAGGCGGGCAGATCACCTGAGGTCAGGAGATCGAGAACAGCCTGGCCAATATGATGAAACCTCATCTCTACTAAAAATACAAAAATTAGCCGGGAGTGGTGGCATGTGCCTATAATCCCAGCTACTCGGGAGGCTGAGACAGGAGAATCGCTTGAACCTGTGAGGCGGAGGTGGCCAACAGGAGCAAAACTTGGTCTCAAAAAAAAAAAAAAAAAAAAAGGAAAAAAACTTGAGTATTAAATGAGAAGTCATACTAAGTACCTGGCACATAGTAGAGATCCATAAATGATGGAACCAATTTGCCCAGCCCTGGAGAGGCCGCCAGGACAGATCCCCAGGCAGCGTGGGCCTCTGCTTCTCTAGAGCATCACCATATCAGGAATCCCTGGAATGGGCCCTGGGGAACTCCATAAGGGGAGAAGTGGAGGAGGGGCAGGCTTTTCATCCCAGGAACATTCCATTCTAACTGCTCAGGCTAGGGGATCCCAGCCAAGGACAAAGGCCCAAGGGAGCCTCTGCTTCCCCTGGAGCCCCATTCCATACTATTGCCTCCTGCATCTTCTCTCCACAGTGCCTGCCGTCCCCCCGCCCCACAACCTCAGGCAGATTTCAAGTTGAAGGGTTTGGGTGGGGCTGGGTGGCTGTGGGAAAGAGGCCATTAAAGCTCTTGGAATTATTCTTTCCAGCTCCTTCCAACTCCTCAGAGCCTCCACTCTATGGATCTGGACTCCTGGATTCGGCTTTCTCCCTGGGCACTTCTTTCAGGAAGACGTTGAGAATTGACCTTACACAATCCCAGCGCCGTCCTCACAGGAGCTTTCACTTCACAGTGGCAAGGTGCTGGTTCTGGGGAACTGGCCGATGCTCTTAATTTCTTCACATACCCCACGTTTGACTTTGGCTTACACTGTACAACTGGAGATGTTGCTACAGGTCCCTGAGATGCAATCAGATCAAGCGTAGCAAGCATTGCCAATGGGAAACTCAAAAGAATTTATTTTTTTTTCCCTTTCCTCCTACCCCATCCCTGGCCAAGAATTTCTTTTAAAGATACCGTCATCTGGCCGGGCGCGGTGGCTCAAGCCTGTAATCCCAGCACTTTGGGAGGTCGAAGTGGGCGGATCACAAGGTCAGGAGATCAAGACCATCCTGGCTAACACGGTGAAACCCCGTCTCTACTAAAAAATACAAAAAACTAGCCGGGCGAGGTGGCGGGCGCCTTTAGTCCCAGCTGCTCGGGAGGCTGAGGCAGGAGAATGGCGTGAACCTGGGAGGCGGAGCTTGCAGTGAGCTGAGATCTGGCCAGTGCACTCCAGCTTGGGTGACAGAGCGAGACTCCGTCTCAAAAAAAAAAAAAAAAAAATACCGTCATCATTCTTAAACAACACTCTTAACCCCCAGCTGGGGTCCCCATTTTGGTAGATGTCATTGCTTCAAGTCTAATGGCACCGGGAGGCCTGTTTGAGGGAAAACTTTCGTTTGAAAAATCCCTGTTTCCTTCATCCACTGCCCTTGTTCTCTCCACATGGGAGTATGCCTGTAGCCCCTCAGAAAGATAGTCTGCTAGCTTCTAGGGGTTGGGATGGGGGACACACCTTTTTCTCAGGAAGAAGTGGTGGCAATGTAAAACATCTAAGCAAAGTTTTAAATGAAAAAAAGGAAGCACATTTAAACATCCTGATAATGGAGGGAAGGGGGCACATTTACGCACAGCCCAGAACTTGTAGAATTCTGCGAAGTGAATGTATATTGAATTAGTCTCCTGCCTTATACATTCAGGAAGAATAAATTTCCATAATGTAAGGCGAATGCATGGGGTTCTGAGGTTTACTTTGCAAGTGTCCTTGCTGCCTTTCCTCTGTGTCTATTATGGCTCTTTTAAGTTGACAGTTCCTGGAGCAGCTTCTATTTAATTTCGTTTGGCAGTCTGGCCCTGTTGACTGACTTTGATTTGCAGACCAATTCTCCCTTGACCTGACTCACAGCCACCTGCTCTTACCCCCCTCCTCAGGAAGTCTTCCTCATTAAAGGATGTGATGAGGGAGCTTAGGGATGACAATGCACATGGGAGACTGTGACACCGAGGGAGGTTGTGCGAATTGGTGACAACATGGCAGCACGATGGCCTGTGGGGGTTGTGCGACTGTGCTGGCGACCATATGGACCTGTTTATCAGTCAATGGGTAAGCAGGAGATGGCATATTCAAACTGGGAAGCGTTTTAAAAATAGGCTATTCTGGCCTGGCGTGGTGGCTCACACCTGTAATCCCAGCACTTTGGGAGGCTGAGGCAGGAGGGTTGTTCAAGCTCAAAAGTTCGAGATCATCCTGGGAGATTCCCTTCTCTATAAAAATGAAAAAATTAGCCAGGTGGGGTGGCGCATGCCTGTGGTACCAGCTGCTTAGGAGGCTGAGGTGGGAGGATTGCTTGAGCCCAGGAGGTCAAGGCTGCACTAAGCTGTGATCGTACCACTGTGCTCCAGCTTGGGCAATAGAGCAAGACCCTATCTCAAGAAATAAAACGAGACTATTTCCAAAGGCGTGGGCTGGGCTTAAGAAACTAACAAGGGGCTGGGTTTGGTGGCTCACACTTGCAATTCCAGCACTTTATGAGGCTGAGGCGGGCAGATCACCTGAAGTCAGGAGTTTGAGACCAGCATGGCCAACATGGCGAAACTCCGTCCTATTAAAAATACAAAAATTAGCCAGGCGTCGTTGTGTGCACCTGTAGTCCAAGCTCCTTGGGAGGCTGAGGCATGAGAATCGCTTGAACCTGGGAGGCGGAGGTTGCAGTGAGCCAAGATCATGTCACTGTACACCAGCCTGGGCGAGTGCTGTTCCCCCCGCCAAAAAAAAAAAAGAAAGTAAGAAGGGATGGTGCAGCTCTCTGGGGCCAGCAACAGTGAGAAGCCTTTGCAACTCTTCAGTCTGAGGGTGAGGAGAGGTCACTGTGTGGAGTGGGGCTCCGGACAGGAACAGTGACCTTTGGTTGAGGGCTGTGGCCAACCATGGCAGCCTGGTAGAGAGGGAACAAAGAAAATAAACATCTACTCCTTCCTTAAGTCTCCTTAAGACGCTGGGATGTGTCATTGGCAACCCAACAGGAAGCTGGGGAACAAGGGAGCCATTGATGCAGTCCACAGATGCCAGCCCCCAGGGCACAGAGCAGAAGTTTGGCAAGTGAAAGCGGAAGGGCAGCATATCATGTAACTGTCTGAGGCTATGCCTTGTTCGTCAAAGTCCACAGCAATGCTCCTTCCCCATCCGCTCCTTCCCCATCCGGAGCTCCCATCACCCTCGGGTCTGAGTGGGTGGGTGGACTGCTGCTTGGAGAGCACAGTGAGGTTGGAAGGCAGAGGACAGGGCTTTCCCCTCTCAGCCTTTGCCTTGCTGGCTCTGAGTCCCAGTTCCTGATTCCTGCCTGTCCTGGTGTCTTAGGTAGCCGCGGGAATTGTCCACAGGAGGAACCATGTCAGCCACTCAGTTGGTGTTTTTCTCACACCCAGAAACACTGCACCACTCCCAAACATAACCACAGGCATGCTGCTGCCATCATGAGCCCTGGATAGTCATCACAAGCCATAATTAGTGTCACATGTATACCAAGAAAATGTACATGTTGGCCATGTGTGATGGCTCACGCCTGTAATTCCAGCACTTTGGGAGGCTGAAGTGGGCAGATCACGAGGTCAGGAGTTCGAGACCAGCCTGACCAACATGGAGAAATCCCGTCTCTAGTAGAAATACAAAAATTAGCTGGGCGTGGTGGTGGGCACCTGTAATCCCAGCTACTCAGGAGGCTAAGGCAGGAGAATGGCTTGAACCCGGGAGGCGGAAGTTGCAGTGAGCCGAGATTGCACCACTGTACTCCAGCCTTCTGGGTGACAGAGCAAGACTCTGTCTCAAAAAAAAAAAAAAAAAAAAAAAAAAAAAAAAAAA
>NW_016817890.1:1806612-1828290 GCF_001698545.2 Rhinopithecus bieti | reverse complement strand
AAAAAAAAAAAAAAAAAAAAAAAAAAAAAAAAGAAACGTACATCTTGCCATACTGCTACACTGTGCCATAGTCACATATAAAATGACAAATGTCACAGTGATGTCAAATTATGCCCTGCTGTCACATATGTACAGGAGACAACTGTCACAATCCTGTGAAATCACAGTGCAGGAGCAGGATGGAACAGAAGTTAACAGCAATGGCTCTGGATCCAGACAAACCTCTTTGACCTCTCTGGCCTCAGTTTCTGTGTCTGCCAAATGGAAAGAATGCTTTCTTTCCCCTTGTGGAGTTGTTGCAAGGATGATATGGGAGATCATGATTGGGAAGACCTCAGCATAGTGCCTGCTGGAGTGAAGCCCACCAGGAATGGTGGCTGCTACTGTGGACACCTGTCTCACATGTCCCCACTGCCTCACACCCGTGTGTGTGTGCAGTACCAGCAGCTGGATGAGGCCAGCCAGACACCCTCAGGTGCATGTGCCAGAGCACGTGCACATTCACAGGCAAGCTCTCTGCCCGGAATGCTCTTTCTCTAAATATCTTCATGCTCACCTCCAACCACCTTTATGTCTTTGTTCAATCAAATGTCACCTTTCAATGAGTTGCACCCTGACTTCTTTTTTTTTTTGAGATGGTATCTCGCTCTGGGTTGTCCAGGCTGGAGTGCAGTGGTATGATCTCAGCTCACTGCAACCTCCGCCTCCCAGGTTCAAGCGATTCTCCTGCCTCAGCCTCCTGAGCAGCTGGAATTACAGGTACATGCCACCATACCCAGCTAATTTTTGTATTTTTAGTAGAGATGAGGTTTCACCATGTTGGCCAGGCTGATCTCAAACTCCTGACCTCGGGTGATCTGCCCACCTCAGCCTCCCAACTGCTGAGATTACAGGCATGAGTCACTGCGCCTAGCCCCTGACTTATTTTTCAATTTGCAAACCCGAGCATTTCCAGTCCATTATCCTGCTATATTTTTACACATTACTGATCATGTAAGACCATACGGTTCAGTTTATTTTCTGTCTACTCCGTTAGAATGTAATCTTCACAAGGACAGGGATTTTTTTCTTTTATTTGCTGATGTATTCCCAGCACCCAGAATGGTGTCTGGCACATGGTGGCTGAATGTAATGTATACACACATGTACCACACAGGTTTCTGGCTTTTTCAGCCCTTAACACAAGCACATCCAGGTGAACTCCACCCCCCAGCCCAAAAAGGTAAGTCTGTAAGCCTTTCATGCCAAGGCTGAAATGGCCAACTTAGGAGGCGGGACAAACTTAGTCCTTCCCATGACCATAGTTGGGTGGTCACAGCTGGGATGGGGATGGGAGCTGGTTTTAGTCACCAAGCAAAGAAAGCCTTTCTGCTCACTTTCCAGCCATTTTGAGCTCAATGGCAGAAGGGACTCGGAGCAGGTGAGGTGGCTGGACTCACCCTGGTGACCTGGGGCCTTCCTCTGCAGCATTGTTTTTCCACCCTGGCTGGAACCATCAAAGTCACCACTTCAGAGGCCCCTAATGTGGCTGAATATGTTAAGGGCTTTGCAATCCCTGGATCAAAGAGGCTGGGCAAACAGCGGGCAGCGTCCAGGCCCATGATTGACTGGCTGATGCCCTGAGGGCGCAGCATGCTAGGAGCTTGTGGTTGACACTCCTAGACAGCCTGGCATGGCACCATCTGGGTTTGGGAAGGGGAGACTCCCCATCCAGGGGATCTGATTAGAGCGAGCCAGAGCACACCCATCAGTGCTCAGGGCAAGGGAAGGAGCTGGAGGACTGAAGGAGCCTCTCCCAAGTGGAGGACCTACCTGGACTCAGGCTTGGGGGGACCCTAGCAGTTCCCCAGTCTCAGTCACCTTTACTGCAGGGGCCTCCAGTCCAGATTCACCCAGCCTGTTCTCTAGCTGCTCCCTTGGAAGAGATGGGGTAGACAGAGCTAGGTTCAAGTACCCCTGAGCACCAGAGTCTGAATCTAGGCCCAGAGCTATTTGGATTCCAGGTAGAAAACATAAAAATATTTACTCCTTAACAAGAGTCCTAGACCTGCGAAGGCAACATGCAGGTGCAGGTCACACATGTAGACAGCAGCTTTCAATATACAGCTGGTCAGGCTGGGGCTGGGGTTGGGAGGAGGGGCAGTCCTCCAGCCATAGCCCAGGCTTCAAACCCCGCTCCCCACAAACGCTCCCTTCCACAGTACAAGCCCGACTCCAACTAGGGGAGGCAGCTGCAGCCCCTACAGCTACAGAAGGTCCTTATTTCCCCAGAAAAAGCATGGCACTAAGGTTCAGTGTAGACAGTTTTTATTATAAGGCAGGTGTTAAGAGTGCAAAATAGCAACAAATCCGGGGGAATGCCAACAGGGTGGGAGTATGGCTCTCCTCCCCCATGTGAGGGCCCTGTAACCAAGCCAGGGGGGTGGGAACATTGACTTGACTGTGGCAAATTCAGGCTTAGCACCCTCCAAAGAACAAGCTCCCAGGCAGGAGGGCTCCTTGCAACAAGGGGGAAAGGAGTGGCACCCTGGAAGGGGCCTGGGCTGTGACCCACCCTGGGCTGCTTGGCTCCTGTATACTGCCCACCTCAACCCCTCAAGAGGAAGGCTTCACAGCTTGGGGTATGTATTTCAGAGAACCAGGCTAAACCCAGCCCTCCCCAAACCCATGTAGCTGCCTCAGGCCTCAGTTTCCCTCCTCCCAGTGATTACCCAAGTTGGACCATCAGGCCCTGTAGTGGCCCAGCCTGACCAAAGTGACAAGTCCCCGTAACATACCATATATCAGTCAGTGTGTGGGCTGCAGGCCCTCCAAAGCTGCTGGGATCACCACAGGCTGGCCCTAGTCAAAAAGACCCTCTCAGGCCATGGGAATCCGAGGTGCTGTGCATTAAGGCTACCACCCCAAATGTTTTGTCCCCTGAAGGCAATTGACTTCCAAGACAAATGGCTCCTGCACCCCACCGTTATGTGGGTCCAAAAGTGTGATGCAATAACCAAAGGGTCCTTCTGCTGAGAGCCACAGGGGCCTCGTGCTCGGGGAAGTCCGGTCTGTTCAATCGAAGGCCCAACCCTGCAGTGCTGGGCCACCTGGCACAGGCTGCGTCTCTGGTCATGTCCTCCACACACTCTTGGAGGCCCCACCCCACCCCGTGAGGCCCAGTCCCTTCCCTTCTGGCCAGGGTCTGAGTCAGTTACAAGGCAGCCAGGTGGGATAGGCACGAGCCAGGAGAGGCTGCACAGGGGTCACGTAGTAATTGACAGTGGCTGGCACAACCCCGTCGGTGCCTGGAGGGCGCCAGGCCAGGGCGGCAGTGGCAGCCGGGCCCTGCTCAGCCAGTGCCTGCAGCGCCAGTGCGGCAATGAGGTCCAGCGTCTGGCGGCGCTCGTGGTTCATGAGGCACACGGTGCTCTCGTTGACCACCCGGTGCAGTGTCACCAGGCAGGCGTAACGGCGGGCTGCGTCAGCCCCACCAAAGTGGGCCTCCAGGTAGCGCTCTAGGGTGCGCCGCTGCTCCACCAGGTCTGGAAAGTCGATGAAGAAGCGGGAGCACATGTAGCGCTGCAGGGCGCGCACATCGGTGCTGGGCCGGGGCCGGAAGCCCCGCACCAGGAGGTGGCAGTACTTGAGGAGGCCACCCCCTCGGATCTCCTCGGGACTGCGAGTGGCGATGACGCGGTGCCGCAGGTGCTCCAGGGCCTCGGCGAAGTCCCCATACAGGCTTTCACCTGTGACTGTTGGGTGGAAGGCCTCAGACATGGGAGTGGACGAGCACTGGCCAAAGAGCAACAGGGAGTCCAGGATGATCTGGAAGGAGTCTATGCTGAATTCAAACTGGCGTCTCACCGAGTCCACAAACTTGAGCTCCACGTTCTTGCCGCTCTTGTTGGACAGTGAGATGAGACTCCAGCGGTCCGAGTCTGTGCACACTTTCACCAGCTTCTGCACGTATGCCTCCTTGAGTGTCAGTGGCGTGATCTTAGCCCGGCTCACACCGGCCGGCAGGAAGTCTAGGAGGCAGGCCAGCACCACTGCCTTGGTCAGCTGGAAGGATGCCTCACTGCACAGGTCCACCCGGAACACCAGGTCCAGATCCTTGTAGCCCAGGCCACTCTCAGGGTGCAGCACGTGGCTGGCAGCGGAACCATGCAGCCGCACACTGTGCACGTGTAGGCCCTGCTCCTCCAGGCTGCTGCGGACCACCTTCGAGGGGAGAGCAGGAAGGAGAGGTGTCAGGAGCGGGCCCCAGGGGTCCACCAAGGACTTCTATGTACTTATCCCAGTAACGTCAACCACTGTTGGCCCCTAAGTCAACCACTGTTGGCCCCTAACCAGCTGTTATGCTTTTGGAAAATCATCTAACTTTTTATTTTATTTTTTTGGAATGTGGGAAGTCATTTAACTCTCTAAGCCTAATCTGAGAATGGACCATCTGGAGGAATGACCAGGAAGAATAGCAATGATAATAGTACAGAATGACCCATCCCTGGTCAGGAATGACCAGGAAGAATAGCATAGAATTTACTAAACAGCAGGTCACTTAATTCTTAAAATAACCCTGTGAGGTGGATACTATCATTCCCACTTTACAGATGCAAAAATGGAAGTACAGAGGGGTCAAGTAACTAGCTCAAAGGCAAACAGCTGGTGAATGCAGAGCTGGGAATAAAACTCAGAGTCCAAAATCTTTTTATTTTTTTTTTGAGACGGAGTCTCACTTTGCCGCCAAGGCTGGAGTGTAGTGGCGTGATCTCGGCTCACTGCAACCTCCATACCCCGAGTTCAAGTGATTCTTCTGCCTCAGCCTCCCGAGTAGTTGGGATTACAGGCGCCTACCACTGTGCCTGGCTAATTTTTGTATTTTTAGTAGAGATGGGGTTTCACCATCTTGGCCAGGCTGGTCTTGAACTCCTGACCTCGTGATCCACCTGCCTCCGCCTCCCAAAGTGCTGGGATTATAGGCGTGAGCCACTGCGCTCGGCAGTCCAAGTCTTAACCATGCTATTCTACCTCTCAAACTGCTAGTAAAACAGTTCTGTGCCAGGCACTGCGCTAACTGCTCAAACATGTTGGGAATATGGTTAGCATTTCACATTCATGTCCACATTAACCCTCCCAATAATCCTACATTTGAGTATTATTTTGATTGATAGATGGAGGACCTCAGGCACAGAAAGGTTAAGAAACAAGTTAAGGTCATAGAGCGGTCAGGCTGAGACCAGAACCCATGTTAGTTGGATTCTCAAGTTCATGTATGTCCTTTTGACTACAATGCACTCATCCTAATTCATCCTTACAAGGACCCAGTGAGGCAAATATTATATACTTTTTTTGCTCTCAGATGAGGAAACTGAGGCTTACAGTGGTGAAACAGCTAAGGGTCAGTGAAAACTCTCAGCCCTCAGACAGCCCCCAGGCCTGATGGCACAGGACAGATAAACCTATAAGTGGTCCCTCCCCTGAGGTACCAGGTAGGGAGAAGAGTGAAGCTGGGGGTTGGCGACATTCAGTTTTCTCAGTAACCCAAAGTTGCCCTGAAAGTGACCAGGCAGCATTCCTGTTCTGAGTGATTCTGCAACCCTGCCTTGCTGCCAAGTCAGCACCCAGCTCCAGACCAGGCTGTTCTCCTTGCCTCCCAGGGAATTACTACAAAGAAGGCACCTAAGTGCTGAGAAGGCAAGCTGTGGTGGGGCAATCCGAGGCGGGCGGCGCCCTCCAGGAAGACTTCCGGGAGGAGCACCTTTACCAGGAGAAGATATTGTCATGGCAATGGGGGGTAAACAACTGGCCATAAGGAACACGGAGAATGGGGCATAAGCAGCTGGCCATCAGGAACACAGAGGGTGGCGGAAGGAGGCTAGGCACCTAATGAGTGCCAAGCACTGGACCTTGTTGCCAGAACCTATGGGGACAGGTCTTTCGTTCGTTCTTTTTTTTTTTGGGGGGGGGGGGCAGAGTCTCTCTGTCTGGAGTGCAGTGGTCACTCACTGCAACCTCTGCCTCCCAGGTTCAAGTGATTCTTCTCCCTCTGCCTCCCAGGTTCAAGTGATTCTTCTCCCTCAGCCTCCCGAGTAGCTGGGATTACAGGTGCCCGTCACCACGCTCAGATAATTTTTATATTTTTAGTAGAGATAGGGTTTCACCATGTTGGCCAGGCTGGTCTTGAACTCCTGACCTCAGGTGATCTACCTGCCTCAGCCTCCCAAAGTACTAGGATTACAGGAATGAGCTACCGTGCCAGGCCAAGTCTTTTTATTTGTTTTTAATATGGAATTTTTTTTTCTGCCTTTCCAAACCCTTCTCTACCTTCCTTTCCTCCATCCTTTTTTTTTTTTTTTTTTTTGAGAGAGTCCTGATTTTGTAGTCCAGGCTGGAATGCAGTGAATGCAGTGGCACGATCTCAGCTCACTGCAACCTCTGCCTCCTGGGCTCAAGCAATCCTCCCACTTCAGCCTCCCAAGTAGGTGGGACTACAGGTGTGTGCCACCACACCCAGCAATTTTTTATTGTTTGCAGTGATGGGATTCTGCCAGATTGCCCAGGCTGGTCTTGAACTCCTGGACTCATGCTTCGGCCTCCCAAAGTGCTGGGATTACAGGCATGACACACTGTGCCCGGCCCAGGACAGGTCTCCTGGGAAACTGAAGCTCACAGGAGTGATGCCACCTGCACAAGATCACGTGGAGATGCCTTCAAACCCAGGTATGGCTGACTCCAAAGCCTATCCTGTTTCTACCACATTACAGTCCCAGGGTTCAGAAGGAACAGGGACTAGTTCGAATCTACCTTCTCTTTCTAAATTTCAAAGCAAAGGCAACCCTCAAGGTACTGAAGCCCAGAGCCAGAGTAGTTGGGGAATAGGAAGATGGGGGTTGGGAGATGCCTTGGCCAGACAAGGCCAGTCGCTGCAGTCCAGCCTGTGGGACTTCTAACCCACACCCTGTCAGCTGGCAGCTGTGCCTGCATGGGCCAAAGACCTTGGTCGAAGGACCCAACCAAACCTGCAGAGAAGACCAGCCCCTTCCTCAGATCCCATTAGGGCTGACTGAGCCTTACTCAGTGCCAGCTCCTGCTCCCAGGCCGGTGCCCACCCCAGGGCTTGGCATCCGGCCTAGTGAGTAGGTAGCAGTACTCGTTAAATCCCCTGCGTCAGGGCCATGGGGCCAGCTGTGTCAGCCAGCCAGTCGCTGTTGTCTCCTTCCCAGGTGTGACTACAGCCAGCTTGGCAGGCAGTCATCAGATACCACCACACCCAAGTACTGCAGGGCAGCTTGGTGCCTCCTGAATCAGACTTTCCAGCCATGGAGGGGGCAGTGGCTGCACCCTCCTTTCTCCCATGCCAAGGCCCTCCCCACAACCACTCTGCTTCAGGCTGCTGCTGAGACCTGCAGGGAGACTGACAGATGCTGTCAGCCAGCAGGCTTACAAAACTCACATGCTGTGCCGCCTGATGCAGGCCCTCTGGCTGCAGCTGGAGAGATCAGATTGTCTAGTTCAATCCTCTGGGCCCAGAGAAGGCAAAGGACTTGTCCAAGGTTACACAACCAATAAAAGGCCTCCCTGCCTGTAGCTCTGGGAAGCCTCCTTACGGTAGGGTGGGTCCCTTTAGCACAGGTACAAGCAAGAACAGCATCTCTACACTTGGATAGCCATTACAGGCAAAGCTTTGTAGGGGTGAAGAGGGAGAAAGCTTCCAATTTTTGAGCCATAGGACAACTCAGTAGCAGTGAAAAGCCCCAAGGCAACAACCACCACCACCCTCCCCCTCTCCCCTGCCGCCAACCCTGCACACATCCCAATAGCTTTAGAAGCTGCCAGCTGTGGATTCCTTCCAAGAAACTTTCTTTCCTGTGGAGGCAGCTGTACAGGTCAGGTGAAGGCACCTGGCCCCTTCGGCGTCTGGAACCAGAGAGGGTGTTGGAGAGCAGCAGCCTAATCCATCCATCCCAGTTGAACAGATGGGGACACTGAGCCCAGCAAAGAGAATTGACAACAAAGAGCCCAGGGCCTGAATCCAGAAGTACAACTTCCCAGCCCAGCTCTGAAGTCTCTGCCGCCCTTCCCCACCATCGCTGACAGCTCCCTGTTCTGTGCTATCTCTGACTCGGGTTTAGAAGGACATGGCACCACCATCGCATTGTAAAGTTAGCTTCTATTGACCTGGAATCTCCCCCATCTGGCTAGGAGCACCTGAAGGGATGGAGGCTGAGTCCCAGTCATATCTGTGCCCTTGGTTTCCTAAACAGGGCTTGGCACAGAGCAGACACCAAAAGAGGCAATCTGAGCCATACTGACAGGGCAAGGACTTTCCCTCCTTCCAGGGTACCCCTTGTTCTTGCAGAGGGGGGCTGCCATACTGAGCTCCACCTTCCCCTCCCTGCCATGCCTGGGGCCACAGTCCTGGAGGTGCAGCAGCTGGGGCCCCAGGAATGACTTGACTGTCCTGGGGAGAAAAGCCTCAACTGGTTTCCTGATCACCCAGGTGACAGCGAGCAGCCAAGGAATGCCTCGGTGAACTCTACTGGGCCGCCTGTGAGTCAGCCCAGGAGAATCTGCCCCCAGCCCCTCCAGGTCCTAGTTCCTTGGGAGGGTGGGGAGGTAATCCCCAGGAGGCACCCCTCCCCATCTGTGGGAAGCCCAGGTAGTAGGAGGCGGGGGAAGGGCCCGCTTCATCCCAAGGAAGCCATCAGCTGGCAGGAACGCACAGGAATCCTTGCTGGGCTTCTTGGTTTGTTTTATCAGAGGACCCTCCCTAACACCTAGAAGTTGACCTTGGGAGCCCGGGAAGGGGTGGGAAAACATTGAACCTACTGTAATCTGCTCCTGGGAAGACCCAAGATTCCCCAGGTTTGATTTTCACCTCATGAAGTAATCTTGGGTGGCAAACTGACCCAGCTATAAAATGGGTACAATAATTACCACAGTCTGGTATTTCAGAACATGACAGCGTCTGGGCTGTACAGATGAAAAAGCAGTCTTGGGGTCGTTGAGGTTCAGATAAAGGGAAGAGTTGGAGGAGGGAGGGGCTGTCAGAATTCTTTTCTCCCTTTCCTCAGGAGAGAGGGGACGTGGGGCCTGAGGCCTGGGTTGGCCTTCATTTCCAGTCTTGGGAAGGAGAAGAAACACCTAAATTGGTCACTTAATGTTGCCCTTGGGGGTGGGGTATCAGGTCTGACCTTCGGCTTAATAAATCTTGGGCCACAACCCCAGCTGAGAGAGAGGGAGTCCCTGACAAGTTTTCGTGGCTTTTCCACGGGGTGGAGGGGTAAGGGGCAGTTTCTCCAGCAGAGGGCTGTAGGAGCACAAGGGCAGAGTCTGCTCCTAGAACCTCGAGAGAGAAAAGGAGGGTGAGGTCCAGGGATGCCCAGATAGGGAAGGAAAAGTTATTTTGGACTCAAGCATGCACACTTACCCACCCAGGGCTGCCTGGCGTCTTTTGTCCTTGCAGGCAGGGACAAATTCTTTCCCCAATGCCCTCGACATCCTCCTCCCCTCTCCCAGCCAGGCCTTGGGTGAGTGATCCGTGGGGAATCAGGGTTCTCTAGGAGTCAAGATGGAAAAGCCATTCCAAAGGTGGGGAAGGATTAGCAGATGCAGGGGAAGGGGAGGTCTGATCTACCATTCATAATGCTGTGCAATTGTTACAGCCCTGTCTCCGTTCCTCAGTTTCCCTAGCTGTCTAGAAAGTCAAACAGACTACAAATGCCTTCCAGCCACGAGAGCCTCAGAAGGGATTCCCCCATATACCCCGCCCCGCGTCCTCTCACCTGCACGATCTGCCGGGGCTGCACACTCAGCGTGGGGAAGTTGCCGCGCCCATGAATGGGAATCGGCTCGCTCAGGAGAGCGTCCAGTCGCTTCACCTGTGGCCAGCTCAGCCCGCTCAGGTGCCGTCCGGGGGAGGCCGACAAGGCCTCTGGGTCGGGGCCGCCGCCTGCCGGGGCTGCCGTGGCCACCGCCGTGGCCGCAGCCGTTCCCACCTGAGCAGCCGCCTGGTCCCGGCGCTCAGCTCCGCTCTCCGACGGCATCATCCGCCCGGCTCCCGAGCCCCGACGGCAAAAACCGTGGGGGTGGTTAAGGGGAGGAGGACAGGGAGAGCCGCTGGGCAGGGGCCAAGGCGGGGGGGCACGGAGGCAGGGACGGGGCAGCAGCGACGGCGAGACAAAGCCAAGGCACACCTCGGAAGGCGACGACTTACCGACCCTAGCGCCTGCAGCCCGAGGCCCAGCGGACTCTTATAGGCCGCGGGCGACATGCCCATTGGCCCGGGCCGCTGCCACACAGCGAGAGCCGCCCCGCCTCTCGACGCTCCGGACAGTGGTCTGCAGAGCTTTGCACGTGAGTCACTGTTCTCTAGGGAGATTCCGATTGGCTAGAGGGCACGCCCCTTCCCCGCCCTCCCTCTCAGGCTGAATTCCCTCCTTTGGTCCTTGAAGAACTTCTGTTCACTGTGATTGGCCCGGGCCTGGACTTAAAGGGACAGCGCCCACCCCGCCTCCGCAGGGTCAGGAGGGAGGGAAGTGACCTGAGGAGTTTGTAGCAGAGTCAGACCACTGAGAAATTCCAGGTTCTGTTTTTTGTTTTTTAGCGCTGAGAGAAATTGAGAAGTCACTTAGTCTTGTCCTCCTGGTCACCTACTATTTTCAGAAGCCCAAAGAGATTGCGCCACGTGATCAACTCTGCACAGCACTGCTCATGCTTTGGCAGTTTTCCAGAGCTTAGGAAAGGTGTAATAATACATTCTGTGTATACCAAGGTAAAGGCTATTTTTTTTTTTTTTTTTTTGGGACGGAGTCTCGCTGTGTCACCCAGGCTGGAGTGTAGTGGCGCGATCTCGGCTTACTGCAACCTCCGCCTCCCGGGTTCAAGCAATTCTCCTGCCTCAGCCTCCCGATTAGCTGGGATTACAGGCATGCGCCACCAACTTTTTTGTATTTTTAGTAGACACGGGGGTTTCACCATATTGGCCAGGCTGGTCTCGAACTCCTGACCTTGTGCTTCACCCACCTCAACCTCCCAAAGTGCTGGGATTACAGGCGTGAGCCACCGCACCGGGCCCTAAGGTAAAGGCTTTCTAAGGCACTCTGTTGATTGGCCTTGCAAACCACAGCATGATGAGAGTTGATGTACAGCATAGCCAATTTAGGGAAGGAGAGATCTGCTCAGAGAGGGTTTGTGATTACCCCACTGTCACACAGCAAACTAGTCAGGCCCTGGTCCTGAACCAGGGCTATAGAATCTGTGGTGCATGTTTTTTCCACTGTACCTACCCAAACCCAGCACCTTTCTGGGGCTAGAGAATGAATCATGTGTTTACATGTTTTTCTGCAGGTCTAGACAAAATATAATTTTAAAAAATATATGTTTACATATTTTGCTCTCACACTTTACAGGACCTAGGGGATGAGGCTTATGATTGTTGTTACTTTTATTTTTAATATTTATTTATTTATTTTCTTGAGACAGAGTCTCGCTGTCGCCCAGGCTGGAGTGCAGTGGCACAATCTCGGCTTACTGCAAGCTCCGCCTTCCAGGTTCACAGCATTCTCCTACCTCAGCTGCCCGAGTAGCTGGGACTACATGCGCCAGCCACCACACTTGGCTAATTTTTTGTATTTTTAGTAGAGACAGAGTTTCACCATGTTAGCCAGGATGGTCTCGATCTCCTGACCTCGTGATCTGCCCGCCTCGGCCTCCCAAAGTCCTGCATTACAGGCATGAGCCACCGCACCCGGCCTATTTATTTATTTTTTGAGACAGGGTCTCACTCTGTTGCCTGGACTGGAGTTGACTGGCATGATCATGGCTCACCGCAGCCTCAACCACCCTAGCTCAAGCAGTCCTCCCAATCCCAGCCTCCTGAGTAGCTGGGACTACAGGCACACTCCACAGCACCCGGCTAATTTTTCTATTTTTTTGTAGAGATAAGGGTCTGGCCATGTTGCCCAGGCTGCTCTTGAACTTCTGGGCTCAAGTGATCTGCTCGCCTCAGCCTCCCAAAGTGCAGGGATTACAGGTGTCAACTATTGTGCCTGGTCTGTTGTTACTTTTATTTTTTTATTTTTCCCCAACCTCATCTGTTACTTTTAAATTTTTTTTTTTTTCTGATTTTAAACATTTGTGCTGTAGCAAAAATTCAGAAATTGAGTCTATCTGATTCATTGCTGCAATTTTTTTTTCTTAAATATTGTTCTCCCGGCCAGGCGCAGTGGCTCACGCCTGTAATCCCAGCACTTTGGGAGGCTGAGGTGGGCGGATCACCAGAGGTCAGGAGTTCAAGACCCGTCTAGCTAACATGGTGAAACCCCGTTTCTACTAAAAATACAAAAAATTAGCTGGGCGTGGTGGTGGGCACCTGTAGCACCTGTATTCCCAGCTACTCAGGAGGCTGAGGCAGGAGAATCACTTGAACCTGGGAGGCGGAGGTTGCAGTGAGCTGAGATCCATGCCATTGTACTCTAACCTGGGCAACAAGAATGATACTCTGTCTCAAAAAAAAAAATAAATTTTCTAACAATATATTAAATTAAATTTCATTCTCGTAATATTCTCCCATTTGCCTGTCAGGCAGATTGGGGAGGAGTAATACACCAAATTTACAGGAGAAATCATGACCTAGAAACAGTAAACTACATCCCAATGCCATCAGGTTGACTCTGACAGACCTGGGACTAAACCCCAAGAGCCTGACTCTCACAGCATAGCAGCTACTTCTTCTTTCTGGAGGCCAGCCCAGGCAAGAGGCTGCTCCTCTTGCTTCACTCCATCTTGTCTGCGATCAGGGGCTTCCTCTGGCCCTCAGGGAGGGGACGCACTACTTGTGCTACTGCTTGACTATGTGACCTTGGGGAAGTCCCTTTCATCGTCCTCAAGGCAAGTGCTTGCTTTGTTTTACCTTTTCTTGAAAGATAAGAAATGGAGGGGCCCAGTGGTTCACGCCTGTAAGACCAGGGAGACCTCATCTCTATAGAAAACACAGGGAGACCTCAGTCGGGAGATTGAGACCATCCTGGCTAACACAGTGAAACCCTGTCTCTACTAAAAATACAAAAAGTTAGCCGGGTGTGGTGGCGGACACATGTAGTCCCAGCTACTCGGGAGGCTGAGGCAGGAGAAGGGTGTGAACCCGGGAGGTGGAGCTTGCAGTGAGCCGAGAAGGTGGCACTGCCTCCAGCCTGGGTGACAGAGCCAGACTGTCTCAAAAACAACAACAACAACATAGGGAGACCTCATTTCTATATAAAATTTTAAAAAGGCCGGGTACAGTGGTTCACGCCTGTAATCCCAGCACTTTGGGAGGCCAAGGTGGGCGGATCATGAGATCAGGAGTTCAAGACCAGCCTGACCAACATGGTGAAACCCCGTCTCTACTAAAAAATTGGGCCGGGCGCAGGGGCTCAAGCCCTGGTAAATCCCCAGCACTTTGGGAGGCCCGAGACGGGGCCGGAAATCAAACGAGGTCAGGAGATCCGAGGACCATCCTGGCTAACAAGGGAAACCTCGTCTCTACAAAAATACAAAAACTAGCCGGGCGACGGTGGCCAAGGCCGCCTGTAGGTCCCAGGATCCGGCAGGGCGGAGCCAGGAGAATCGGCGTAAATCCAGGAGCCCGGGAGGCTTTGCCAGTGAGCCTGAGATCTGGCCCACTGCCTTCCAGCCCGGGCGACCGCAGCGAGACTCCGCCTCAAAAAAAAAAAAAAAAAAAAAAAATACAGGCCCGGGCCCCGGTGGCTTCCAAGCCTGTAACCCAGCCCACCTTTGTGGAAGGCCCCCGAGATGGCGGATCCAACGAAGGTTCAGGAGATCGAGAAGCGCATCCTGGCAACACGGGTGGGAAACCCCTCCTACTAAAAAAATAACAAAAAAATCCTAGCCTGGGGCGAGGGGGTGTGGCGGTGCCTGGTAGTCCCAGCTATCCGGGAGGCCTGAGGCCAGGAGAATGGCGTAAACCCGGAAGGCGGAAGCTGTGCAGTGAAGCGAGATCTGGCCACGACTCCCCAGTCGGGCCCCCACAGAGCGAGAACCTCCGCCCCAAAAAAAAGACACAAATTGCCGGCGGGGTCGGCGTGGTCGCACGTGGCTGTAATCCCAGCTACTCAGGAGGCTGAGGCAGGAGAATTGCTTGAACCCAGGAGACGGAAGTTGCAGTGAGCTGAGATCACACCACTGCACTCCAGCCTGGGTGACAGAGCGAGACTCCGTCTCAAATAAATTTTAAAAATAAATAAATAAATAAAAAGAAATAGCAGCTGGAAGTGGTGACTCATATCTGTAATCCCAGTGCTTTGGGAGACTGAGGTGGGAAAGTCATCTGAGACCAGGAGTTTGAGACCAGTCTTCTTAGTGAGTCCTCATCTCTACAAAAATTAAAAGAAAGTAGCCTGGCATGGTGGCATGTGCCTGTGGTCCCAGCTAGTCGGGAGGCTGAAGTGGGAGAATCACTTGAGGTGGGGAGGTCAAGGCTGCAGTGAACCATGTTTACACCACTGCACTCCAGCCTGGGTGACAAAGAGGGACCCTGTCTCAGAAAAGAAAAGAAATAGATAGAAATCTCCTTTGACTGAGTCCAGAGTCTCCAAACCCTTGAACTTTAGACAGAGAGCCTCAAGTCTCTCTGAGGCTACTGATGAAAGAGCTTGAGGCTCAGCCACAGCACTTTCTCTTACCCCCACCTCCATACCCCAGCAGAGGAAGGAGGGGTGGGGGAAAAGAAACTAACATTTACTGAATACCTACTATGCACTAGATTATTTTACATACATAATAAGCTCTAATTCCTAAAGCTACACCGCAAGATGTGGGATCATTATCCCCAATTTACAGATGAAGACACCGAGGTTTAGAGAGGTTAAGTGATATGCCCAAGGTTATATGGTCACTAATTGGCAGTTTGGGACTCAAATCCAGGTCTCCTGACCCCAGAGCCCTATTGTTCAACCGCTCCTCTAAGAAGACTCAGCACAGATCAGTCATGCTTGGCACAGTCATGGCACCACCCATAAGATCTATACATTCATTCATTCATCAGCCAACATACATTCTGAGCACCTATCTGTGTACCAGGTGCTGGGCTAGGCCCTGCCCTTCTATAACTTTTTTTTTTTTTTTTTTTTGAGACAGAGTCTTACTCTGTTGTCAGGCTGGAGTGCAGTGGCACAATTTTGACTCAGTGCAACCTCTGCCTCCCAGGTTCAAGTGATTCTCTTGCCTCAGCCTCCCAAGTACCTGGGATTACAGGCCCACACCTGACTAATTTTTGTATTTTTAGTAAAGGGTTTCACCATGTTGGCCAGGCTGGTTTTGAACTCCTGATCTCAAGAGATCTGCCCACCTTGGCCTCCCAAAGTGCTGGGATTACAGGCATAAGCTACCATGCCTGGCCCTTCTAGAACTTTCGCTCTTTTTCCCTTTTTTTGTTTTAGAGATTGGGTTTCACCATGTTGCCCCAGCTAGTCTAATTCCTGACCTCAAATGATCTGCCTGCCACAGTCTCCCAAAGTGCTAGGATTACAGGTGTGAGCCACCACTCCCAGTCCTAGAACTTTCTTTCTTTCTTTCTTTTTTTTTTTAGGAGCAAAACTGCAAGTTTATTTTGGTCACCTAAGGTGTGGGGAAGAGGTCTGTCCGCCTCCGGCAAAGAAGGCCGACAGAGTCCCCCGGTGGGGCTCTCGGACGGAGTTCCTGCAGTCCCGACATCCCGACAGGAGTGGAGGACTGAGGAAGGCCGCTGAACTTTCTTTTTTTTTGAGACGGAGTCTTGCTCTGTCACCCGGGCTGGAGTACAGTGGACGGATCTCAGCTCACTGCAAGCTCCGCCTCCCGGGTTTACGCCATTCTCCTTCCTCAGCCTCCCGAGTAGCTGGGACTACAGGCACCGGCCACCTCGCCCAGCTAGTTTTTTGTTTTTTTTGTTTTTTTTTTTTGTTTTTTTTTTTGAGACGGAGCCTCGCTCTGTCGCCCGGGCTGGAGTGCAGTGGCCGGATCTCAGCTCACTGCAAGCTCCGCCTCCCGGGTTTACGCCATTCTCCTGCCTCAGCCTCCCGAGTAGCTGGGACTACAGGCGCCCGCCACCTCGCCCAGCTAGTTTTTTGTATTTTTTAGTAGAAACGGGGTTTCACCATGTTAGCCAGGATGGTCTCGATCTCCTGACCTCGTGATCCGCCCGTCTCGGCCTCCTAAAGTGCTGGGATGACAGGCTTGAGCCACCGTGCCCGGCCAGTCCTAGAACTTTCTAATGTTGAAAGACAACAGTTAAGTAAACAAATAAATAATACATTTCTGATAGTGCTAAAAATAAAATAAAACAAGGTGATGGGGGAGAGAGCAACCGTGCATGTGTGAGTGTGAGATAGAGATACGGCAAGAGCGAGAACGAGAGATATCATGAGATGGTGTGGTTATGGAAGTCCTCCATAGTGAGGTGACATTTCCAATGGATCTGTTGGATCCACTTCTGCCCCATCTCCCTGTGCCTGGACAGCCATGGCAACAGAGAAGGTACCAGGACACATATTCCTAGAACCCTGAAGGCCAGAACTAGGAGGGCCTTTGTCAATCTTTTTTTTTTTTTTTTTTTGAGACAGAGTCTTGCTCTGTCCCCCAGGCTGGAGTGCAGTGGCACAGTCTTGGTTCACTGCAACCTCTACTTCCTGGGTTCAAGCAATTCTCCTGCCTCAGCCTCCTGAGTAGCTGGGATTACAGGTGCCCACCACCATGCCTGACTACTTTTTTTTTTGTATTTTTAGTAGAGTAGAGGTTTCACCATGTTGGCCAGGTTGGTCTTGAACTCCTGAGCTCAGGCAATCCGCCCACCTCGGCCTCCCAAAGTGCTGGGATTACAGGCATGAGCCACAGCGCCCGGCCTGTTAATCTTCTCACTTTATAGATGTGGAAATGGTACAGAAAGCAGGAGGGATTTACCCCAGGGGGAGTAGCTATGCTGGAAACCAGGCAGGGGGCAGGGCCTTGCGGTGACTGACTGGTGCTATGCCCATCCTAAACACTTGAATCAAGTTTTCTTTTCTTTTTTTTTTTTGAGACTGAGTCTCACTCTGTTGCCCAGGCTGGAGTGCAGTGGCATGATCTTGGCTCACTGCAACTCCATCTCCCGGGTTCAAGCGATTCTCCTGCCTCAGCCTTCTGAGTAGCTGGAACTACAGGCACATGCCACCATGCCCAGCTAATTTTTGTATATTTTTTGGTAGAGACGGGGTTTCACCATATTGGCCAGGCTGGTCTCGAACTGCTGACCTCGTGATCCACCCGCCTTGGCCTCCCAAAGTGCTGGGATTACAGGTGTGAACCACCGTGCCTGGCCGAATCAAGTTTTCTAAGGAAGGAAACTCTGAGATCTTTTTCCTCTCTCTTCCCTCCCTCTTTCCTTCCATCTGAGCTAGAAAGAACAATTAGCAAATTCATGCTTTGTGAATCACCTTTCTGTTGACACTTTCATTCCCAAAGCTGATTGTTTCAATGTTTGCCCAACACTGAACAAGACCTGAACATCACTGTGATGGGGCTGGAGATAATGGGGGATGTAGGAAGCTGAGAAAGAAGGGGTATATCCACTAGGATTTTTCATTTTCACCAAGACCAGCTTTTAATTGTTCCAGTGAATGGAGGGGAACGTTGACTGGGGTACATTCTGAAGAGTCCAGTTGGCTTTCAAATATTATATATGAGCCTTCCCTCTTCCTCCTACATAATTTTGCCATCTTAATTATTATTCCACCTGATTTTATTATTTTATTCCTATTATTTATTTTTCCGAGATGGAGTCTCGCTCTGTTGTCAGGCCGGAGTGCAGTGGTGTGATCTTGGCTCACTGCAACCTCCGCCTCCTGGGTTCAAGCAATTCTCCCACCTCAGCCTCCTGAGTAGCTGGGGTTACAGGTGCCCACCACCATGCCCAGCTAATTTTTGTATTTTTAGTAGAGACAGGGTTTTGCGATGTTGGTCAGGCTAGTCTCAAACTCCTGACCTCAGGTGATCTGTCCACCTCAGTCTCCCAAAGTGCTGGATTACAGGCGTGAGCCACCGCGCCTAGCCTATTCTTATTTTTTTAGAGACATGGTCTTGCTTCTCCTGTCACCCAGACTGGAATGCAGTGGTGTGATCATAGCTCAACCGCAGCCTCAAACATCTGGGCTCAAGTGATCCTTCCACCTCAGCCTCCTGAATAGCTAGGACTATGCCAAGCTAACTTTTTAAATTTTTTTGCAGAAATGGGCTCTTACTATTTTACTCAGGGTGGTGTCTCCTCACCTCAAGTGATCCTCCTGTCTTTGCCTCTCAAAGCACTTCAATAATAGGCATGAGACCCCGCATCTGAACTCCGACTGATCCTTTTTTTTTTTTTTTTTGAGACGGAGTCTCGCTCTGTCGTCCAGGCTGGAGTGCAGTGGCATGATCTCGGCTCACTGCAACCTCTGCCTCCTGGGTTCAAGTGATTCTCCTGCCTTAGCCTCCCAAGTAGCTGGGACTACAGGCATGTACCACCATGCCTGGCTAATTTTTGTATTTTTAGTAGACACAAGGTTTCATCGTGTTGGCCAGGCTAGTCTCAAACTCCTGACTTCAAGTGATCTGCCCTCCTTGGCCTCCCAAAGTACTAGTATTACAGGCGTGAGTCACCTCACCTGGCCAACTGATTCTTTTTGAGATGGGGTCTTGCTCTGTTGCCCAGGCTAAAATGCAGTAACTTGATCCTGGCTTGCTGCAGCCTTCACCTTCCAGGCTCAAGTGATCCTCCCACCTTGGTCTTCACAGTAGCTGGGACCACAGGCATGCACTACCATGCTGAGCTAATTGTTTTATTTGTAGAGATTGAGTCTCACCATGTTGGTCAGGCTGGTCTCGAACTCCTGGGTTCAAACAGTTCTCCCGCCTAGGCCTCCCAAGGTGCTGGGATTAGAGACTTGATCCACCATGCCAGGCCTCAATAGATTTTAAAAGGAAACTTACTCTGTGTGATAATTGAGTCTTAGTGATATAATCACTTTCCCTATCTGGACCTCAGTTTCCTATTCTGTAAAATGAGAGTGAAATAGGAGTCAGGCTCTTCCATGCATATCTTCTATGTTTGAGATGGTGGGAAGGGAGAAAGGGTCCTGGGGAGAATCTTGTTTCATACATTGGCCCCTCCTCAGCTTTGGGACCCCAGACAAAAGTATTCTGGGAAGTGCTATGTAGCTATATTATCAGCCCAGGTTACTGAGTGCCCTCTGTGCCTGGAACTGCACTAGGTGTTTCCACACAGTCTTTCATTTATTTATTTTTTTTCTTTTTCTTTTTTGAATTGGAGTCTCACACTGTCGCCTGGGCTGGAATGCAATGGCGCAATCTCGGCTCACTACAACCTCCGTCTCCTGGGTTCAAATGATTCTCCTGCCTTAGCCTCCCGAATAGCTGGGATTACAGGCGTGTGCCACCATGCCCGGCTAATACTTTGTATTTTTAGTAGAGACAGAGTTTCACTATGTTGGCCAGGCTGGTCTGGAATTCCTGACCTCGTGACCCACCTGGCTCAACCTCCCACTGTGCCCGGCCTTCTGTTTTTTTTTGAGACAGAGTCTTGCTCTGTCTCCCAGGCTGCAGTGCAATGGCACAATCTTGACTCACTGCAACCTCTGCCTCCCAGGTTCAAGCGATTCTCCCACCTCAGCCTCCTGAGTAGCTGGGATTACAGGCGTGCAGTACCATGCCCAGCTAATTTTTGTATTTTTGGGTAGAGACAGGGTTTCACCATGTTGCCCAGGCTGGTCTCGAACTCCTGACGTCAAGTGATCCGCCTGCGTCAGCCTCCCAAAAAGCTGGGATTACAGGTGTGAGTCACTGCACCTGGCCTCATTTAATTTTCAGAACATGATCTTATGAAAAGGTGCAAACTCTTACTTTGCAGAAGTGGAAACTGAAGCTCAGAGAGGCTAATTTGTTCAGGGCTCCACAGTTGGAAAGAGGGACTTTGTAGCCAGCTCTGACTGAATCCCAGGCCTGTTCTCTATCCAGCGCTCTGCCTCTGAAGATGACCCAGTGAGTTCAGCTACACACCCTGAAGTAAAGAGGGTCACCTATCTCCTCTTTCTATGGTTTTTGTCCTCCACCCTACCTCAGGTCCTACCAAGGTAATGGACCTTGTCATTAACAATAATTGTACCCCTACCCCAGGTCATTTGAATACCAAGTATCCTATCCTCCTAACACCACCTCCTGTCTTTCCAACTCACTCCTTGTACAGCTGGGAGTCCAGTAGTTCTTTGACCTGCCAGAACCTCCAGGCCACTGATACTGTTTTTGGTCACTATTGCTTGCCTCCCCCATGTCTTGACTTTCCTCTTTTACCAGCTAGACTCCATGGAACATTGCTATAATTACATCCTAGCAACCCCTTATAATTACTTCCCTCAACCCCCTTGCCCACTCTCATTAAACTGCATCCACCTGGCAAGGCCACACCCTGGTTAATTCCACACAGGTGACGGAGGCTAGTGAAAGACACAGCCCTGCCGACTGGTCTCCTTCGAACGTCATGCCCACTATCCTCCAGGGGCCCTTAGCACTCGCTGGTGGGCAATCCCACCACATGACCCAGGCTTTTCACTCTCCCACAGTCCTGCAGGACAAGGACATAACTTCTCTCTCCTCTGTCCCCGACAGCTCCTCCCCCATTGTTCTCTCATCCGGTGTTTCTGCTTCCTACTTCACTAAGAAAACAGCAATCAGAGTAAGAGGAATAGTATGGGTGGTCAGAGGAGAATAAAAATTCCAGACAGCAGTTTCACATGACTATAGGCGAGGGGCTATAGACTCTGAAGAATAGGATGTGGACCAAGCTGGCTGAGACTGACTGGACCCAACATGGTGCTGGATTTGACATAGGTTTTTCCTGGGACCTCATTATGATAGATGCAGAAGGAAGATAAGGGGGAGGGTCCCCGGAGAATCTCCCACCAGCCTGCCCACTGGGAGGATGGGGTGGACACTCGGGAAGTTCACACCATTTGCGAGGGGTAGGAGTGTGGCCTCTCCTGTTCCTGGGTGGGGACCTGGGATTCAATCTGTGAGGTGGGGGCCTGTAAGCAGGAACCCCTCTTGCTATGCTGAGTTTTTTTTTTCCTTTTCACTCAATAAATTCTGTTCCCCCTCACCCTTCAAAGTGTCTGCGTGCCTAACTCTTCCTGGTCCTGTGAGAAGAACCCGTTTTTTCCTACAACAATTACATGCCCATTAACATACCAAAAATCACACACCCACCAGCACCACAGCAGTTCTGAGAACACCCATAATTGGTGTGAAAATGAGTGGTGCCACAGTTCCGAGAAATCTCCACCTTTCTCCAGGAGTTTTCATGAATATTCCACCACTTGGTGAAAGAAACCCATAAAACGGCCAGGCATGGTGGCTCATGCCTGTAATCTTAGCACTTTGGGAGGCTGAGGCGGGTGGATCACCTGAGGTCAAGAGTTCGAGACCAGCCTGGCCAACATGGTGAAACCCCGTCTCTACGAAAAATACAAAAATCAGCTGGGTGTGGTGGTGCATGCCTGTAATCCCAGCTACTCGGGAGGCTGAGGAAGGAGAATTGCTTGAACTTGGAAGGTGGAGGTTGCAGTAAGCCAGTGTTGCACCACTGCAGCCCAGCCTGTGCGGTGGGAGCGAGACTCCATCTCAAAAAAAAAA
>NW_016817890.1:1797137-1805093 GCF_001698545.2 Rhinopithecus bieti | reverse complement strand
AAAAAAAAAAAAAAAAAAAAAATTTATTGCATCTAAAAAAAAGAAAACCCACAACAAAACCAAGAGCCTCTCTTGACTCCAAACCTCCCTCCTCTTCTACCCTACTTCTCTCTTTTTTTTTTTTTCTTTTTTTTAAGCCAGAGTCTCTCTCTCTGTCACCAAGCTGAAGTGTAGCGGCTCCATCTTGGCTCACTGCAAACTCCACCTCTCCCATTCAAGTGATTCTCCTGCCTCAGCCTCCCAAGTAGCTAGGATTACAGGTGCCCACCACTTCGCCTGGCTAATTTTTCTATTTTTAGTAGACACAGGGTTTCACATGTTAGCCAGGCTGGTCTCAAACTCCTGACTTCAGGTGATCTGCCCACCTCGGCCTCCCAAAGTGTTGGGATTACAGGTGTGAGCCAACATGCCCGGCCCCCATTTCTCTGTATAGCAAAACTCTTTGACAGCATCTACAATTGTTGCTGCTTTCAGGGTTCTCCTGTTCGCTCTTGCATACACTTCAGCCAGGCTTCTGTTGCCAGCACTCTACCCAAACTGCTTTTGTCAGAGTCGCCAGTGACCTTCACATTGCCAAATCTAATTAATTCTATTTATTTATTTATTTATTTATTTAGACGGAGTTTCACTCTTGTTGCCCAGGCTGGAGTGCAGTGGCACAATCTCGGCTCACTGCAACCTTCACATCCCGGGCTCAAGTGATTCTCCTGCCTCAGCCTCCCAAGTAGCTGGGATTACAGGCATATGCCACCATGACTAACTAATTTTGTATTTTTAGTTATAACAGGGTTTCACCATGTTGGCCAGGCCGGTCTTGAACTCCTGACCTCAGGTGATCCGCCCACCTTGGCCTCCCAAAGTGCTGGGATTACAGACGTGAGCCAGTGTGCCCAGCCAATTACTTTTATAAAAGAACAACTTCACTGAGATATAATTCATGTAACATATAATTCATCCATTTTTTAAAACTGTTTGTTTGTTTATTTATTTATTTATTTAGAGATGGAGTCTGGCTCTGTCACCAAGGCTGGAGTGCAATGGTGCGATCTTGGCTCACTGCAACCTCTGCCTCCTGGGTTCAAGTGATTATCCTGCCTCAGCCTCCCAAGTAGCTGGGATTACAGGTGTGCACCACTACTCCTGGCTAATTTTTGTATTTTTAGTAGAGATGGAGTTTTGCCATGTTGGTGAGACTGGTCTTGAACTCCTGACCTCAAGGGATCCACCTATCTCAAGCTCCCAAAGTGCTGGGATTACAGGCATGAGCCATCGCGCCTTAGCCTATATGTTTTCATTTCTCTTCAGTATACATTCAGGAGTAGAAATGTTGGTTTTAAGGTAATTTTTTTTGTTTAGCCATTTGAGGAACTGTCAGACTGTTTTCCAAAGCAGCTGCACTATTTTTCATTCTCACTAGCAGTGTTTGAGGACTCCAATTTCTCCACATCCTCACCAACACTTGTTGATTACTGTCCTTTTTGACTATAGCCATCCTGATGGGTGTGAAATAGTGTCTCATTGTTTGATTGCATTTTCCTGATGGCTAATGAGGTGAGTATCTTTTCATGTGTTTATCGGTCATCTATATCTTTGGAGAAATGTCAGTTCAGTTCCTTTGCCCATTTTTTTTTTTTTTTTTTTTTTTTGAGACAGAGTCTCGCTCTGTGGCCCAGGCTGGAGTGCAGTGGCCGGATCTCAGCTCACTGCAAGCTCCGCCTCCTGGGTTTACGCCATTCTCCTGACTCAGCCTCCTGAGTAGCTGGGACTACAGGCGCCCGCCACCTCGCCCGGCTAGTTTTTTGTATTTTTTAGTAGAGACGGGGTTTCACCGTGTTAGCCAGGATGGTCTTGATCTCCTGACCTCGTGATCCGCCCGTCTCGGCCTCCCAAAGTGCTGGGATTACAGGCTTGAGCCACCGTGCCTGGCCCCTTTGCGCATTTTTAAATTGTGCTATTTATTATCATTGAGTTGTAAGGGTTCTTTATTTATTCTAGATACAATCCCTTATATGATGTGCAAAATTTTCTCCCATTTTAATTATTCTTCATCCTCATATTTTATTTAACCTCTAAATTGCCCAAGACACAGCTGATTATTCCTTCTTTGTAATTCTTTCTTTCTTTCTTTTCTTTCTTTCTTTCTCTTTCTTTCCTTTCTTTCTTTCTTTCTCTCTCTCTCTTTCTTTCTTTTCTTTCTTGATGGATTCTCACTTTGTCATCCAGGCTGCAGTGCAGCGGCATGATCTCTGCTCAATGTAACCTCTGCTTCCCAGGTTCACTCAGCCTCCCAAGTAGCTGGGATTACAGGTGCCCGCCACCACGCCTAGCTAATTGTTGTATTTTTACTAGAGACAGGGTTTCACCATGTTGACCAGGCTGGTCTCAAACTCCTGACCTCAGGTGATCCGCCTACCTCGGCCTTCCAAAGTTCTGGGATTACAGTCGTGAGCCAATGTGCCTGGCCCCTTTTAATACTTTCTTCTTTTGGCTTTTTTTTTTTTTTTTTTTGAGACAGAGTCTTGCTCTGTTGCCTGGACTGGAGTGCAGTGGTGTGATCTCTGCTCACTGCAACCTCTGCTTCTGAGATTCAAGTGATTCTGGTGCCTCAGCCTCTGGAATAGCTGGGACTGCAGGCGCAGGCCACCATGCCCAGCTAATTTTTGTATTTTTTGGTAGAGATGTGGGTTTCTCCATGTTGGCCAGGCTGGTCTCGAATTCTTGGCCTCAAGTGATCCACCTGCCCCAGCCTCCCGAAGTGCTGGGATTACAGGTGTGAGCCACCATGCGCGGACCTTCCCTTGGCTTCTAAAACACTACAGTGTCCTAGTTTTCCTTCTGTTTCACTGACTGCTGTGGTTTCCTTCATATCCACTCAGCCTCTAAAGAATGAAATGCCCAGGACTTACTCCCTGGTCTTCTCTTTTCTGTCTACACTCATTCCCTTGGTGATCTCACCAGTCTCAAGCTTGAAATACCATCTCTGTGCTGGCAAATCCCAGATTTATTTATTTATTTATTTATTTATTTATTTATTTATTTATTTTTTGAGACAACATCTCACTCACTCTGTCACCCAGGCTGGAGTACAGTGGTGTGATCTCGGCTCACTGCAACCTCTCTCTCCCGAAATCCCAAATTTATATATTTCAGTCCAGAGCTCTGTCTGGCACTCCAGGCTCATTTATTTAATTTTAGTCAACATCTCTACTTTTATGTTTGTAGTCATCTCAAATTTTCCACGTTCAATGTTGACATCTCGAACTGAAGTCCTAGCAAATGGCAAATTCCAGTTCTTGGCCCCAAGCCCTGAAGCCACTTTCCACTCCTTTTTCTCTCACATTGCACTTTTGATTTGTCAGCAACCCTGTCGGCTCTGCCTTCAGAACCCAGACAGGCCCTGACCACGTCTCGGCCCCACCCCCAGCTTACTGCCACCTCTGTGGTCTAAGCCACGCCCCACTCTCCAGGATTTTTGGAGCCTTTCTGCCTTGTGCTTGTCGCCTACAGTGTTTTCAACCCAGCAAGCCAGTGTGATCCTTTTTAAACCCAAGTCAGATCATGTAATTTTAATGCCTCCTTCTCATTTGGAGTAAAAGCCACAATCTCCTCCCACACCCCTTCCCTTATCGGGGGAAGCCACACTGGCCTCCCTGATGTTCCTCAACCATGCCAGGCACGCTCCCACCTTGGGGCCTTGCAACTGCTCTTCCATCTGCCTGGCATGGTCTCCTTTGATCCCCACATGGCTGCTCCCTCAATTCCTCCAGGTCGTTTTCTCCATTGTCTGCTGTTCTCAGGGAGGCCTTCTCTGATTATCCAATTAGAATGGCACCTTCACTCCCGACACCTGCTAGCCCCTTCTCTATTTCCAAAGTACCTAACACCATCTACCATGCTGCGTATTTACCTATTTATTGCCCCATTTCCCGCCCCTGGAACCAAAGCTCCAAGAGAGCAGGGATTTTGTTTTCTATGTCATCCAGCACCTGGAAACCTGTGTATGCTCAGTAAATATTCATGGGATGAGTGAAGGTGATACAGGACTAATATCGGTCGCAGAAGAATGGAAAATTCTAGGCAGCAGTTTCACATGACTAGCAAAAGGAAGCCGTTGAAATAACTGCAGAAGCTAAGGGTTCATAAGATCCTGAAAAATCAGGGCATGGGCCAAGCTAGCTGAGACCAACTGGACATAGCATGGCACTGGATTTGACCTAGGTTTCTCCCAGAACCTCATTATACACTCATTAACATACTAAAAATCACACACCCACCAGCACCACAATAGTTCCCATATTTGGTGTAAAAATGGGTGGCACCACAGTTCCAAGAAATCTCCACCTTTTCCAGTAACTTTCATAAATATTCCACCCCTTGGTTAAAGAAACCTATAAAAATAGAAACCATAGCCGGGAACGGTGGCTCACGCCTGTAATCCCAACACTTTAGGAGGCCAAGGTGGGCGGATCACATGAGATCAGGAGTTTGAGACCAGCCTGGCCAACGTGATGAAATCCCGTTTCTACTAAAAATACGAAAAATTAGCTGGGCGTGATGGCACATGCCTGTAATCCCAGCTACTCAGGAAGCTGAGGCAGGAGAATCGCTTGAACCCGGGAGGTGGAGGCTGTAGTGAGCCAAGATCACACCATTGCACTACAGCCTGGGCAACAAGAGCAAGACTTTGCCTCAAAACAAAACAAAACAAAACAAAAAAAACCACACCGCAAAGCCCCTTGTGCGATTCTTTCTTGAGTACACCTGCCCTCCCCTCTCGAGTGTGTGTACTTTTAAAACTTTTAAAAAAAATTTTTTTGAGACAGGGTCTCACTCTGTGGCCCAGGCTGGGAGTGCAGTGGCACAATCACAGCTCACTGCACCCTCAACCTCCAGGGCTCAAGCCATCCTCCCATGTCAGCCTCCTGAGTAGCTGGGACTACAGGCACTCGCCATCACACCCAGCTAATTTTTGTAATTTTTGTAGAGATGTTGCCCAAGCTGTTCTTGAACTCCTAAGCTCAAGCAATCCAGGATTACAGACATAAGCCACTATGCCCGGTCAAAGCTCCAGTTCTTCTTCTTCTTTTTTTTTTTTTTTTTTTTTTGTATTTTTTAGTAGAGACGGGGTTTCACCGTGTTAGCCAGGATGGTCTCGATCTCCTGACCTCATGATCCACCCATCTCGGCCTCCCAAAGTGCTGGGATTACAGGCCTGAGCCACCACGCCCGGCTTTTTTTCGGTTTTTTTTTTGAGACAGAGTTTCTCTCTTGTTGTCCAGGCTGGAGTGCAATGGTGTGATCTCGGCATACTGCAACCTCCGCCTCCAGGGTTCAAGAGATTCTCCTGCCTCAGCCACCCAAGTAGCTGGGATTACAGGCATATGCCACCACGCCCGGCTAATTTTGTATTTTTAGCAGAGATGGGGTTTCTCCATTTTGGTCAGGCTGGTCTTGAACTCCTGACCTCAGGTGATCCATCTGCCTTGACCTCCCAAAGTGCTGGGATTACAGGCGTGAGCCACCGCGCCCGGCCAAAGCTCCAGTTCTTGTCCCATCTTGGCCTCTTATTGGCTGGGTGCAAACCCCTCCCCTTCACTGAGCCTCGATATCCTCCCTTATTCATTAGGTCATGACCATCTACGTCTCAGGGCTGGCATAAAAGACCCAGTGTGTGAGCAGTGTCTGGCATGTAGTCAAGGCTGGCTTGCCCTCCTCAGAAACTACCAATTTGCTAATTTGGTACAAGCTTCAGACAGGTGTGGATTTCGGTGGTGCGGGGATACAGGGGAGTGGAGAAGGAAGGTAGAAGAGAGAGGGACACCAGAGAAAGCAGAAGAGGCCCTGAGAGAGAATCTGCAGGGCCAGAGGCTGGACTCTGAAGGCCAGGACAGGCACAGAAGCCTTGGCTGTCCCTCGCGGGATGTGAGCAGGGCGGATGTTCCAATCTCCCTTCCCTCAGGTGTGGAGCTGCTCATGAAGCCCCTCCCTGTCTAGAAGCTGGTTCAGCCCATCTGATCCGACCCTGTAGGGAGGCAGGCAGAGATGGGTGGTGAGAAAACCCATTTCACAGGTGAAGAAACTGAGGCTCAGGAAGGTGGCGATTTGCGTCTCTGTCTCATCTCACCTGCCAGGGTAGAAGCTCCTGGGATTCAAGCGCCATTTAGTTCCTGTTTCTGTTTTCTCAGGGCCAATGCTGTTGATTAAAAACCGAGTGAATGGGCGCGGTGGCTCATGCCTGTAATCCCAGCACTTTGGGAGGCCGAGGCAGGTGGATCACCTGAAGTTGGGAGTTCAAGACCAGCCTGACCAACATGGAGAAATCCCGTCTCTACTAAAAATACAAAATTAGCTGGGGTGGTGGTGCATGCCTGTAATCCCAGCTACTTGGGAGGCTGAGGCAGGAGAATTGCTTGAACCCGGGAGGCGGAGGTTGCGGTGAGCTGAGATTGTGCCATTCCACTCCAGCCTGGGCAACAAGAGCAAACCTCTGTCTCGAAAAAAAAAAGAAAAAAAGAAGAAAAGAGAACCGAGTGAGTGCTCCTTGGTGGGTTCCCAGCCCCACCAGACCCCACGCCCCGTTTGTAACAAGTATCAGTATCTTGCAATGCCCCTTTCCTATAACAGAATACAATTAATAGATTATGTGATCTATTTATACACTACTAATTTATTTATTTATTTATTTTTTTGAGATGGAGTTTCACTCTTATTGTCCAGGCTGGAGTGCAATGGCATGATCTTGGCTCACTGCAACCCCCTCCTTCTGGGTTCAAGTGATTCTCCTGCCTGAGTCTCCCAAGTAGCTAGGATTGCAGGCATGTGCCACCACACCTGGCTAATTTTGTATATTTAGTAGAGCTGGGGTTTCACCATGTTGGGCAGGCTGGTCTCAAACTCCTGACCTCAAGTGATCCACCCATCTCAGCCTCCCCAAGTGCTGGGATTACAGGCGTGAGCCACCATGCCTGGCCTTATACACTACTAATGTAGCAGGACAAGCCACAGACAAAACTCCTCAGACACCGGATTAAAGAAGGAAGAGGTTTTTTATTCGGCCGGGAGCGTCAGCAGACTCGAGTCTTAAGAGCCGAGCTCCCCAAAAAAGAAATTCTTGGTCTTTTTAAAGGCTTACAACTGTAAGGGGTCCACGTGAAACGGTCATGATAAATCGAGCAAGCATGGGAAACGTGACTGGGGGCTACATGCATTAGCTAACAGAACAAAAAGTTTTACAATGCTTTTTTCATACAGTGTCTGGAATTTACAGATAACACAAGTAGTTTAGGCCAGGGGTTGATGTTATTATTATTACTTTATTTAACTCCTAGGGCCGGGGGGTGGTGCCAAGGTTGTCTGGTTATTTATTTTACTTTTGTTTCTTTCTCTCTTTCCTCCTGTCTTGTGAACTAGGCAAGGTAGGGGGAGGAGGGCAGCAGGAGTAGTAGTGGTCTCCTTCCTTACTAATTTTGAAGAAAAAAAAAATCAATGTCCTAACTGAAAGTAAGAAAATAAAAGTAAAATAAGGTCGGGCGCGGTGACTCACTCTTGTAATCCCAGCACTTTGGGAGGCTGAGGCGGGCAGATCATGAGGTCAGGAGTTCGAGACCATCCTGACCAACATGGTGAAACCCTGTCTCTATTAAAAACGCAAAAATTAGCCAGGCATGGTGGCGTGTGCCTGTAATCCCAGCTACGTGGGAGGCTGAGGCAGGAGAATCGCTTGAACCCAGGACATGGAGGTTGCAGTGAGCCAAGATAGCACCACTGCATGCCAGCCTGGGCAACAGAGTGAGACTCTGTCTCAGAAAAAAAAATAGGGCCAGGCGCGGTGGCTCACGCCTGTAATCCCAGCACTTTGGGAGGCCGAGGCGGGTGGATCATGAGGTCAGGAGATTGAGACCATCCAGGCTAACACGGTGAAACCCTGTCTCTACTTAAAAAAGAAAATTATCCGGG
>NW_016817890.1:1780721-1796966 GCF_001698545.2 Rhinopithecus bieti | reverse complement strand
AAAAAAAAAAAAAAAAAAAGAAAAGAAAAGAAAGAAAAGAAAAACAATCTATAATCTCTCTCTCTCTCTTTTTATTTTTTATATTATATTATATTATATTATATTATATTATATTATATTATATTATATTTTTTGAGACAGAGTCTCGCTCTGTAATCCAGGCTGGAGTGCAGTGGCGCGATCTTGGCTCATTGCAACCTTAGCCTCCAGGGCTCAAGCGATTCTCCTGCTTCAGCCTCCAGAGTAGCTGGGTTTACAGGCATGCACCACCACACCCAGCTAAGTTTTGTGTTTTTAGTAGAGAAGACGGGGTTTTGTATTTTAGTAGAGATGGGGTTTCACCATGTTGACTAGGCTGGTCTTTAACTCCTGACCTCAGGTGACCCACCCGCCTCAGCCTCCCAAAATGCTCCCAAAATGCGGTGGCCTGAGCCACCGCGCCCAGCCTATTTATTTATTTATTTATTTGAGACAGAGCCTCGCTCTGTTGCCCAGGCTAGAGTGCAGTGGCTCAATTAAGGGTTATGGCAATCTCTGTCTCCTAGGCTCAATCTATTCTCCCACCTCAGCCTCACCAGTAGCTGAGACTACAGGTGCACGCCACCACACCCAGTTAAATTTTTTTTTTTTTTTCAGAGACTGGGTCTTGAATTCCTGGGCTCAAGTGATCCGCCCTCCTCGGTCTCTCAAAGTGCTGGGATTACAGGCATGAGCCACCACGCCGCCTTATCTGTCTTTTTTTTTTTTTTTTTTTTTTTTTTTTTTTTTTTGAGACGGAGTCTCTCTGTCACCAGGCTGGAGTGCAGTGGTGCAACCTCGCCTCACTGCAACCTCCGCCTCTCGGGTTCAAGCGATCTTCCCTGCCTCAGCCTCCTGAGTAGCTAGGACTACAGGTGCGCGCCACCACGCCCAGCTAATTTTTTTTTTTTTTTGTATTTTTAGTAGAAACGGGGTTTCACCACGTTGGCCAGGGTGGTCTCCATTTCTTGACCTCGTGATCCGCCGGCCTCGGCCTCCCAAAGTGCTGGGATTACAGTCGTGAGCCACCACGTCTGTCTTTTTAAAACCTGTAAATACTCAGGCCTAGTCTTGTAGAAAAAATGCTTCTCAAATTTGAATGTGCCCGGGAGTCACCTGGGGCTCCTTGGAAAATGCAGGTTCTGAGTCAGCAAGTCTGGAGCTAGACCTGAGAGCCTGCATTTCTAACCTGCTCCCAGGTGGTGCCCAGTTATTGCTCCGCAGGCTTGCAAAAGGTGACCTTGGCTGCAGATCTGAGGGGCTGCGAAGCTCAGGGCGTCCGGTTCCCGGAGGGCCCCCTGCCCAGAACCGTCCCCTCCTAGACCCCAGTGAGGGTCAGCCCTCTCCCAGGCCTGCCCTAGACCGCTGCCCAGGGAAGCGCCCGCAATGCCGCAGCCGCAGCCGCCCAGTCTGATTCCTGGTAACCACGTGGCTGGGCGCCCGCTGCAGCGACAGCATTTCCCACGGGAGGAGCCGCGCCGGGATGGGCCGCGGGTGAGGGAGGGAGTGGGAGGGAGGGAGGCCCCGCCCCGCCCCGCCCCGCCCCGGGAATTGTCCTCTGAAGGGGCGGGGCATGGGCGTCCCCGGCCCTGCTAGCCCCATCTCCTTCCCTGTCCCTGCTTGGGTGAGTAAATTCCTAGTGCTTTGATTCGCTTGCCCCTCCTTCCGTCCCTCCCCACTTCCTCCTCTCTCACTCGTTCGCTCCACCTGCAGTCTGAGCTGCGCCCTTGCAATGGGGAGCCCGCGGTGACCCGGCTGTTCCCTGTCCGCCACCTCCCTCCAGGCAGGAGGCTTACCGACGGCTATTGCTGGTCTGGGCAGGGCAGGGGCCGTGGTTCCTGGGGAGGACGGAGGAGGTCTCCCACCCGCGAGAACGAGGCCAGGCTAAACTGCTTTCCTGGCTCTGCTGGAAGGCAAAACATGAGCCCCTAACAACAGCAACTGTCCTTCCCTCCCAGGAGGACTGGACTCTACAGTTTACAGGACACTTTTCTTGCCACTGTCATGTTTTATCCTCATAAACTCGGTATTCTTGCCATTTGACAGATGGCAAAACTGAGGTCCAGAGAGGCCAAGTCACTAGGACAAGGTGCCAGAGCTCAGAGGACATTCCAGGACCTGAACCTGGTATACCATGCATGTTGTAGGAGAAGCTTTCTAGATCTTCTGGGCCTGGATTATCCAGGAATACCATTCCAACCCTTGAACGTGGGGCTCTAAAGTTCCATCAGGATCCTTTTTTTTTTTTCTTTTGAGACAGTTTCCCTTTGTTGCCCAGGCTGGGGTGCAGTGGTGTGATCTCGCAACCTCTGCCTCCCAGGTTCTAAGAGATTCTTCTGCCTCAGTCTCTGGAGTAACTGGGATGACAGGCATGCACCACCATGCCCTACTGCTTTTGTATTTATTTATTTTTTTTTTCGAGAAAAGTCTCGCTCTTATCCCCCAGGTTTGAGTGCAATGGCTCTATCTCGGCGAACTGCAACCTCCGCCTCCCGGGTTCAAATGATTCTCCTGCCTCTGTCTCCCAAGTAGCCGGGATTAAGTCGCTTGCCACCACGCCCAGCTAATTTTTGTATATTTTAGTAGAGACAGAGTTTCACCATGTTGACCAGGGTCTCGCTCTTATCCCCAGGTTTGAGTGCAATGGCTCTATCTCGGCGAACTGCAACCTCCGCCTCCCGGGTTCAAATGATTCTCCTGCCTCTGTCTCCCAAGTAGCCGGGATTAAGTCGCTTGCCACCACGCCCAGCTAATTTTTGTATATTTTAGTAGAGACAGAGTTTCACCATGTTGACCAGGCTGGTCTCGAACTCCTGACCTCAGGTGATCTGCCCACCTTGGCCTCCCCAAGTGCTAGGATTACAGGCATAAGTCACTGTGCCTGGCCTGCTTTTGTATTTTTAATAGAGATGGGGTTTCGTCATCTTGGCCAGGCTGGTCTCGAACACCTGACCTCAGGTGATCCACCTGCCTTGGCCTCCCAAAGTGCTGGGATTACAGGCATGAGCCACCCCACCTGGCCACCATCAGGATCCTTAACTTTGAATACCAGAGCTGGAAGGCTAAACCATTATACAGAGGGGGAAACTGAGGCCCACGAAGGGGAAGGGTCTTGCCCAAGCTCAGAAGCCAGATAAGGTTCTGACCCCCACTCCTTAGAGTCTCAGATGAAGTTTCTGGGACTTTCACAGCTCCCTGTCTTTCCTGCTTGAGCAACTGGGGCCTGTGTTCGGGTACAATGGGAGGGAGGGGTTAGGGCCAGAATCTTCCAAATCAAAGCATGCGCCCAGCAGGGAAGGGAAGAAGATTTAGTGCCTCTGAAAATACACTTTGCCTTTAGGCTTTATTTCCTAAGACAGAGATGTGTCACTAAAGCAAGGAGATGATAGTGGGTTTTGACTTGATTTTGTTTTTCACTATTTTGCTTCCCAGGCAAGAGGCCCAAGCCCTGACAACAGAGGTGAGAGAGGCTGTGCCAGCCCTGCTCTGGGCATGTTTGGGCTCAAGGGCCAGGCTCTGCCTCCAGTCTAGGGCCAAGCTGGGGCCTGTGGCAGGATCAGATAGAGGTGAGTGCATTTTCTGTGAGTGACCCCATCGAGGCCTAGCCCAGAACAGGTGGGGCTCTGTGTGGGCCTGGGTGGAGATCTTTCTCATTGGGCACAAACTCAGTTTATGACCAAGGTCAGGGCCCATCCTGGGATCAGGGAACAGGGAGAAGCAGCTCTTAGCTTCTCCCAGGACAGAACCAGCCCAGGATTCTTGCTCTAGGAGGGTGAGTCAGGCAGGTGTCTTGGAGTCCACAGGTCTTAGGCTCTTAGGCTGGAGCAGAGGCTCTGGGTGAAGGTGATGTCCATGAGCTGAGGTCCAGGCTCTCTGGCTCACCAGTGTGTGGGTTTTCAGGGCAGATGAACCTCCCATCTCTACCCACATTCCCCACCTCACAGCTCAACCACCAGGACTCTGTGAACATGACTGGCCATCTTCTTCCACTGCTCCTACTTAAGGTCCTGGTGCTTACACAGGAAAGCGGTACCACAAGCAGCTCTTTCTAGTGGCAGCTGGACTTGTGGTTGGGGGGCGCAGCTTCTCTAACTGTCCTCAGGGCTCTGTCCAGAGGTATGGATTCTGGTAAACTGGCTAGCTGGAAAGAATAACCAAAAACCCTCCACCATGGTCAATTTCAGGCTACCCGCATGACATCACTACATGTGAAGTGGTGAAGAGATGTGCAGAATTGGCTCCAGAACCCCCCTGTCCCAGGACAGTCCCGTTGCCTTCCACGGGGCCCAGAAAGGTGCTGGGGTCCTGCTGGCTTACTAAGTTAGGGTACCCTCGAGGACTTCCTGTCCTGCCCTTGTGCCTGTTGGTGTGAGGTGACTGTGATTACGATTGTGGCTATAGCTGGCATTGTGATTGTGATGGTTACTGGTGTCTTTTCAGTGACGGGGAGAAGAGGCCAGTCAAGGAAGTGCCTCTGTCACTCAAGGGACACTGCCAGGTGCCCAGGAGTATGAGGGCCAATTAGGGCCCAGGGTCCTCAGGGCTGTGTTGTGGCTCTATGCAGGAAACTGGAAACCTGATGTGACCTAATGGACACATCTCCTGCCACTCTCCCCTCCCTCCACTGTGCCATGATCACCTGGCCTTGTGCCGCACTGAGGAGACAGAAACCCAGCTGTGGGATGCGCTCACCTTTCCATGGTGTAATCTGTATTCCCACCTGTACCGTGCCCATCTTCTCCTTCCTGACTCCCATCTGAGGTTGAGTCTCTCCTCTTATCAAAGGACAGCCTTTTTTTTTTGAGATAGAGTCTTGCTCTGTCGCTCAGGCTGGAGTGCAGTGGCGCGATCTCAGCTCACTGCAACTTCTGCCTCCCAAGTTCAAGCAATTCTCCTGTTTCAGCCTCCTGAATAGCTGAGATTACAGGCATGCACCACCATGCCGGGCTAATTTTTTTGTATTTTTAGTAAAGATGGGATTTCACCATGTTGGACAGGCTGGTCTCGAACTCCTGACCTCAAGTGATCCTCCCACCTCTGCCTCCCAAAGCGTTGGGATTACAGGCGTGAGCCACCACTCCAGGCCTAAAAGACAGTCCTTAGTGGCTTCCCATTGGCTGGAATAAAATGCTGCTTCTTTACGGGAGACTTTAGCCTCATCTGCCCCTCATCCCCGGCTCCTTGTGTTCCAGTTTCCACTGGCCCCTTTTCTGTTCTACAAGCACAACAAGCTTGTTCCTACCTCAGGGACTTGGAGCCCACAGTTGCCTCCTAGTCTCTGCATGTCTGGTTCCTCATCCTCCCAGTCTTGGCCCAAAGAGCCCTTCCCGACCTTTCCCTCTAAAGGGGGCTCCCCAGTTACTCTCTATCTTTTCACCTTTGTTGTGGTCGGCCCAGCACTAATCGTCTAACGTTGCCTTGTTTACTGCAGTGTGACTTGTTTCAGGGTCTTCCCCAGAAGAGTGTAAGCTCCATGAGGGCAGCGTGCTCATTCTCTGTGGTACCTGGAATCTGGCTGGTACTAGATAAATGCACGTGGAATATATAAGTACATGTCTGTGTTTATTTCCCCTTTTTGTCCCTGGGCCATTGTTAACATCTTGTTTGCAGGTCCAAGCCTGGTTTCTTCTCTCCACTGGGCTATAAAGGGAATGGGCCAAGTGTCCCCCCCACATTTGGGCCAGAATATGAAAGAAGGGCTCGTGCTCTGCAGGTGCCCCTGTGGTGGGGACAGCAGAGGTTGTTGGGGTAACTCAAGGGGCTTTGAGCCTCCTGGGGTTGAGAGGTCCAGGAGCCTCCAACTTTGATTTGCTTTTGGTACAGAGGGCAGCATTTCCTCCAGCTTCTGTGTGCGTCCCGGCCCCCGGGCTTCCTCTCTGAGCAGGACTTTCGTTGTTTTCTGTCTGCCCTGTGCCCATTTCCTCCTTCCTCCCTCACTCCTGAGGATGAGATCCTCCTCTTATCAAAGGACAGCCCTTCCTGTCTTCCCATTACATCCAAAGCCCCTTTCTCTTTGGGGAGGAGCCCCCACTACGTAAGTCTTGACGGACATCTGGGTCCTATCGCCCACTATAGAAGCTGGAGGGGACCACAGACGCCTCTTCCTACTCCCTGGCAGGGAGGACATGGGCACATAACCTGGGGCAGCCAAGGTGCATAGCCCAGGGCTTCGAGTGAGTGATGCCAAGACAGGAGGGTGAGAATTCACTTAGAAAGGTGGCCTTTGCCAGCCTGGCCAATATGGTGAAATCCTGTCTCTACTGAAAATTAAAAAAAAAAAAAATTAGCCGGGCATGGTGGCACATGCCTGTAATCCCAACTACTCAGGAGGCTGAGGCAGGATAACTGCTTGAACCCGGGAAGCTGAGGTTGCAGTGAGCGAGATTGTGCCACTGCACTCTGGCCTGGGTGATAGAGGGAGACTCTTCTCAAAAAAAACAAAACCAAAAAAACTGGTCTTTGGTAGCAGTTGCCAATATGGTGTCTGGTGGTGACAGTGATGTCCAGGTGTCTTGCAGCAGGTTTGGCCTGTCCAATGCTGTCACTTCCTTCATTTCTGCTTTTTTTTTTTTTTTTTTGAGACGGAGTCTTGCTCTGTCACCCAGGCTGGAGTGCAGTGGCCGGCTCTCAGCTCACTGCAAGCTCCGCCTCCCGGGTTCACGCCATTCTCCTGTCTCAGCCTCCCGAGTAGCTGGGACTACAGGCGCCCGCCTCGTCGCCCGGCTAGTTTTTTGTATTTTTTAGTAGAGACGGGGTTTCACCGTATTAGCCAGGATGGTCTCGATCTCCTGACCTCGTGATCCGCCCGTCTCGGCCTCCCAAAGTGCTGGGATTACAGGCTTGAGCCACCGCGCCCGGCCTCATTTCTGCTTTTATCTGAGCTTGGGAGGTAGTTTGAGAAGTCGCTGTTGCAGTTGTGGAGGGGTGGGGAGAGCAAGACCCCTTTGGAGAGGAGCTAACAGGGTTTCCTGCCCCAGAGCTCTGCCGCCGCTCAGGTGCCCAGAACCCGCCCCCCAAATTCCACTGTCTGAGAGTTCAGGGTTGAGCCCCCTCGCTCCTCCACCACATCTCCTGAGGCTCCTCCCACCAGGTATCCCAGCTGAAGAGGCTCTTCCCTGGGAACTGCTGCCTCAGCCCAGATTCAAGTCAGACAACAGGAAGGACTTCCTGACTGGGGGGGATGGGAGGCCCTGGACAAGGTCAGTAGGGGCATTTTTATCCCAAGACAAGGGACTGACTTCTGGAGGCCCTTTTCCAAATGACAGACAAAAAGAGCAGAGTCTTCTTCAACCTGGCCAGGGCAGGGAGAGAAGGTTTTGGAACAGGGCAAAGCACTTCGGGCCAAAGAGCACCAAGGTTAAGAGCTCAGACTCTGGAGCTAGACTCCCTGTGTTACATCCCAGCTCTGTCACTAACTAGTTGTGTCATCTTGGGTAAGCTACTTAACTCTGCTTCAGTTTTTTATCTGTAAAATAGGAGCAATAGTAGTACCTATCTCAGGAGGTTTAAATGAGTGAGTTGAAATTTGTAAAGTGTCAGAGCAGTGCCTGGCACAAAACGACCATTATATAAATTATTTATTTATTTATTTGAGACGGAGTCTCACTCTGTCGGCCAGGCTGGAGTACAATGGCGCGATCTCACCACAACCTCTGCCTCCCGGGTTCAAGCGATTCTCCTGCCTCAGCCTCCTGAGTAGCTGGGATTACAGGCATGCACCACCACGCCTGGCTAATTTTGCATTTTTAGTAGAGACGGGGTTTCTCCACGTTGGTCAGGCTGGTCTCCAACTCCCAACCTCAGGCGATCCGCCCACCTCGGCCTCCCAAAGTGCTGGGATTACAGACGTGAGCCACTGCGCCCGGCCATAAATGTTTAATAAAAGAAAGAAAAGATATTAGCAGCTTCCATTTGAGAGCTACCTGGGCACTGGGCACCGTGCCATGGTCTTTATTTGCGTTACCTCTAATCCCCACATTATATGATAAGATAATTATTCTTGCTCCTATCCTGCAGATGAGGAAACTGAGGTCCAGAGAGGGGAAGTCAGTTGTCTAAGTTGACCTAGACAGATTCTTCGAGTTCCCTATATTATCACACTCTTGCTTTTCTCCACCACAAAGGCAAAGCATTGATGAGGCAGGGGGATGGACAAAATGGGCCTTCCAGAGGTGCTCTCGGACGCTCCCAGCCACACTACAGCCAAAGAGCCCTCCGTTCACAAACCATGCCATCCTCGTCAGAACCTGGGAAGGGTTCCTAGTTGTGCAGAGTAAGTAGTATGCTCAGAGCCGCAAACATCTCATTAAGCAATTACCCCAGAGAGCACCAAGGCAAGGAAGTGACCTCACTGTCATCTTGACACCACCCTGCCGCCAGGGTGGGAGTAATGGGGGTAATCATGGCCATGGTGGCAGTGACATTGATGGTGACGCTGAGTGACGAAAAGATGATGGCTCTATTAGATCTCGATGTTGGCAGAGGAAGTGAGGGGGCTGGTAATGACTTGAGGGTAGTTCAGGTGATTGCTAACGGTGGTGGCAGATCACAGTCTTGGTGGAGAGGTGACAGTGGTAGTGGTGATTTGTGGGGCAGACACTGTAGCTTGGCTCTCTCAAGTCCATTGCACCCTCCTAGCTGGGGTGGCTGGGCAGCAAAGCACTGCCTGTCCCTTCCCTGTGGTGCCTGTGTAGGGGACAGGCTCCACCAACAGACTCATTGCAGCAAGGTTTGGAAGGCGGAATCCTCTCTGCTTCAGTTTCCTCATTTACAAAATAGGAATAGGCCGGGTGTAGTGGCTCTCGCCTGTAATCCCAGCACTTTGGGAGGCCGAGGCGGGCAGATTACCTGAGATCAGGAGTTCGAGACTAGTCTGAGCAACATGGTGAAACCCTATCTCTACTAAAAATATAAAAATTAGCTGGGTGTTGTGGTAGGTACCTATTGTAATCCCAGCTACTCAGGAGGCTGAGGCAGAAGAATTGCTTGAACCTGGGAGGTGGAGATTGCAGTGAGCCAATATTGCACCACTGTACTCCAGCCTGGGTCACAAGAGTGAAACTGCATCTCAAATAAATAAATAAATAAAATAAAATAAAATAAAATAAAATAGAAATAATAATAGAACAGAGCCTGGCACATAATAAGCACTATGTAAGCATTGGTTGTTGTTGCTAAATTGTCATTTTATTAATTTCAAGTTATTTTGTGCCCCCTTTTGGCTGTTTCTGCCAGCCTGCAAGGTCGTGGGAACATGAGGTTTTTCTGCACTGGCGATCTGGTGTCAGGTCTCCAGCATTTAAGGCTCCAGCCTTGTGCTTGCTCAGAAGTAGTCGCAGGGCTGAAAGCAGGGGTAGCAGCTTCTTAAATCCAGCTTTCTGATCCCTGCATTGAAGCTTCAGGGGTAAGTTTTTGAATTCATAACTCTGGTGTTGGCTTTCTCAGTGGGTCGAGTGTGGAAAGGTCTGGAATCATTCCTGGAGGCTTGGCTCATTGGGACTCTCTGATGATTGTGCAAGGACCTACTGCCCTGTATTAAATACCTTTCTGCTAAAAACACCAAGAGGGGTTTCTATTTCCTGCTTTGAGATAGACCCTGCTCTCACCAGACCCTGCCATGTTCTCTGCGTCCCCTCTTCTGGGTCCTCATCTCTGCTGCTCTTTCCTTGGCGTCATCATTGCCACCTCTATGCATTCTGAAACTCCACCTTCCAGGCTCCTCCTCCCCGAGTCCTGTCCTCTCCTCTCCGTCTCTTCCTCTTCCTCCTTCATGGTGGGGCCTCTCGGGGGCCTGGCTGCCACGGCCTCACATGTCCCAAACTCACTGCATGGTCTTCTCTCCCCAGTTTGGCCTCTGTCTTAGCCTGGGGCCCAAACCACAAAGAAAGCTGGGAGCCTCCCTAGAACTTGAGCCTCTTTCCACCCTCCACTCTGTCTGGGTCTTCTAACATTCAGTGAGCGCCTACTGTGTACTGGGCCAAGCAGCACCCAGAGTTGAGGTTGACCCAGCGTGGGCTCCTGGATGTATGTAAACACCTGTGAAGTTCCACAAATGAGAGGGATGATTTGTAGTAAGTCTAGATTTTCAACAGTCAACAGGGAGGTTCAAAGACGCGGCCGCCTTGCCTCAGTTTGGGTCACCTCTAAAGGGCCCTTTCAGCCCCAGAATTCCCTGTGGAACAGGCTGAGGCCTCGGCTGTAACTTCTGCTTCTCACTCCCTTTTGGGGTGGTCCCTGAGAGTAGCTCCCCATAAGCTGCTGAGTGAGGATCTCCTCCAAGTCTGTTTCAGGGCCCTGGAGCCCAGAGGTGACTGCCTCTGAGACAACCAACCAGCCATAGTGGAGGCTCTGGCTTGGCACCCACTGGAGTCCCCTGAGGGTCAGACTTTCCTGCCTCCTCCTTCTTTCTCCATTTCTACAGCCACCACATGAGGCCAAGGTCATGGCGCATCTAAATCTCTACAGCTTCTTTAGTGGTTTCCCTCCCCTCTCTTGCCTCTTCTGACTCCTTTTCCACAGGGCAGCCAGAAGGATCCCAGCAGATCCAGCCAATCTACAGCTTAAACCCTTCAAGGCTACCCATTTCTTTGATGATAAATTGAGCTCCTGACCCCAGGAGTTACCTCCCAGCTCTGCACACCTCTTCTCAGCTGCCGCAGCTGCCTCAAGGCTGCCTTCCTGTTCCCCACGCCTCCCTCTGCGGCAGGGCTCTTTTCCCTCAGCTCCTTTCCGGCCTTCAGATTTCAGTCAAATGTCCCATCCTCAGGGACAAGGGCATGCCTGCTCCCCAGGGGCAGCCTGTTACCGGTTAATGGGGAGGCTCAAAGGCCCGGCAACCTTGCCTCAGTTTGGGTCCACTCTGAAGGGCCTTCCCAGTTTCTCAGGGAAACCACTTATTTTATTTTATTTTTTTTGTGAGGTGGAGTCTTGCTCGGTCGCCCGGGCTGGAGTGCAATGGCATGATCTCGGCTCACTGCAACCTCTGCCTCCTGAGTTCAAGTGATTCTTCTGCCTCAGCCTCCCACGTAGCTGGAACTACAGGCACGCACCACCACACCCAGCTAACTTTCAGGGAAACCACTTCTGATCCCCACCTGCCACCTCCACCAGGTGGGTGCAGCCCCCGCTCCATCCTGCACTGGCTTCCTGTGGTTTTTGTTCTCAGCCCTTACCCACACTTTGCAATTGTCTTCGTTTGTTTTTAACAAATATTTATTGAGCATCTCCTATGTACCAGGCATGTTCTAGGCTCTGATAGAGCAGTGGACAAGAGAGACAAGAATCCCTGCCCTGGACGAGGAAATAGACGATAACTAACAAATACAAAATAGGATGTGAGTTCTGGCCGGGCATGGTAGCTCACGCCTGTAATCCCAGCACTTTGGGAGGCTGAGGCGGGCGGATCACCTGAGATCAGGAGATCAAGACCAGCCTGACCAACATGGAGAAACCCTGTCTCTACTAAAAATATAAAATCAGCCTGGCATGGTGGTGCCTGCCTATAATCCCAGCTATTCGGGAAGCTGAGGCAGGAGAATCACTTGAACCAGGGAGGCAGAGGTTGTGGTGAACCGAGATCGCGCCATTGCACTCCAGCCTGGGCAATAAGAGTGAAACTCCATCTCAAAAAAAAAAAAAAAAAAAAAAAAAAAGAATGTGAGTTCTGTTTTTCTAGGCCAGTGCTCTGGAAGAAAGTGAGGCAGGGCAAGGGGAGGCAGGAAGGAAGGTGCTTTCTTGAGATGGTGACATTTGAACAGAGGCCGTTGTGGGATGGGAGAGGAAGACACGGGGACGTCTAGTTGTGGAATATTCCGGGCAGAGGCCCAGAGGCGGGGATGTGCCTGTGAACTTGAGACACAGGGAGGCCAGTGTGTTGGGGGAAAGGAGCGAGGGGCAGTGGCCAGAGATGAGGTGGGAGAGATGACAGAGCGCCCCATCATGTGGGACCTCGTAAGTCACCAGGAGTTTGGGTTTTACTCTGAGTGGGGGTCCATGGAGGGTTCAGGGAGAGAGTGCACAAGAAGCTTGCTGTGGCCGGGATGGGGAACTATCCGAAGAAGGACACTGGGGCCTTGCTCATAGGACAGTGCGCTCATCCTGAAAGAGATGGAGGGCAGCGTTGAGGTGAGAAGCATCTGGCCTTGGGATACAGAAGGCAGCACCCACAGCATGTGCCTGCAGGTTGGCTGAGACGGGGAGAGAGAGACTGCAAGGCTGACACCTGTGAAGGGAACCCGTGGCTTTTGTGTGATGACCTCATTACTCTCTGCCTTCCTTTCTGTTCAGGAGAACAGGGACATTGGTCTGGTGTGTTTGTTGGCCTAGAGTTTAGCCTATTACCTGGTAAAAAGTAGATGCCTTATGAATGTTTGTTGAATGACTGAATGAAAGACGTGGGATATGCAGATCAAAGGAGATAGACAGATAGAAGGATGGATAGATAGATAGATAGATAGATAGATAGATAGATGATAGATAGATAGATAGATAGATAGACAGATAGATAGCACAGCCTCCAGCTCGCTCTGGCCACAAGGTGGGCACGCTGCCAAGCCAGCCTGGCATAGCCTCCCCTGGGAGCAACCTTCCTCCCACTCACAATCTGGCCCCTTGGAGTCTAGAGGGGCCCAGCTTGGAACAGCTATGCCCAAAGGGTAGGCACAGGTGCCCAGGTTGGTGCCCACTCTGTGCTTCAGACCCCTGGGGTCTGAGCCAACTCCCCCACCCCTCGGGAGACATGGAAGAGATGTGACGGGGACACAGGACTCCAGGCAGGCTCCTCCCTTCCCTGGCTGCTCTTGCAATCCTCTCTCCAGGGCAGGGGAAACCCGCGGAGCTTGCCTTCCCCTGGCTCAACTGGAGAAACAGTCAGCTGACCGTGGCCTCGGGTCCTTCATCCCACCTTACTGGTGCCCGTGGGCAAGCACTGGATCTCTATTGATCTTCAGGGGCTCTATCTGAGGCATTGGGGGTGAGAGTTAGCCTTGGACACTACTGTGAAGGTTCATTGAGATTAATTTGCGGCACCTTGTGGTGATTCCCTCACCTGGGCCCCTATATTTTCTCTCCTCATCCTTAACCCAATTTTTTTTTTTTTTTTTTTTTTTGAGACAGAGTCTCCCTCTGTCGCCCAGGCTGGAGTGCAGTGGCGCAATCTCCGCTCGAACCTCTGCTCCCGGGTGTCACCACATGTTTCCTGCCTCAGCCTCCGAGTGCTGGGAGTACAGTGGGCCGCCCACCGGATGCTCGGGCTAATGTTTTGTATTTTTTTAGTAGAGATGGGGTCACCGTTGTTAGCCAGGGATGTTCTGATCTCCCGACTTGTTGGATCCGACCTTGTGATCCGCCTGCCTCAGCCTCCTAAAGTACTGGGATTACAGGTGTGAGCCACTGCACCCGGCAAGCCAATTTCTAACTACATATTTATTGGTGTAATTAACTACTGGATGTCTGTAAGCTGTCCATGTGCAAGGACAGTGCCTACCTCGTTCACTAGGATATACTGGAAGCCCGGCACCATGCCTGGCTTACATAAGAGGCGCTCTGTAAGAGCTGAATGAATGAATGGAGGGATGGATGAATGAATGAAAGCACTTTGTAAAGTCTAAAGCAGGAGTGATGGGAAAGGACGGACGATAGTAATTGTAAAATAACTACTGTCAAGCAGGCAGAGGCAGCAACACAGCAGGAGTCCCCCCAGCCTGTGGCTGGGCAGGCTGTATACCCTGAGCAGCCTCCTCCCCACCACCGCATCTCACCCTACACTCCGGTGTCACAAGCCTTGGTAAGGCTGAAAATAACAACAGCTATTTCACCCGTACTGCCTCATTTAACCTGCATGAGAGGATCTTGAGGTGATGCTGTCATTATTCCCACTGTAAAGATTTGGAAACTGGGGCTCCAGGAGCTTCAGTGATTTACCTGAGATAAATGAATGGTGGGGCTGGGGTTCACACACAGGTCTATCGAAGGTCACAGTCCCCCCGAGGGTTCATGTTGACACTCTCCTGCCCCTCTGCTCACCTTTAAACCTTTCAATCTGTTCATCCCCATCTTTTTCTTTTTTTTTTTGAGATGGAGTCTTGCTCTGTCACCCAGGCTGGGGTGCGATGGCGCCATCTCAGCTCACTGCAACTTCTGCCTCTTGGGTTCAAACAATTCTTGTGCCTCAGCCTCCAGAGTAGATGGGACTACAGGCGCCCGCCACCATACCCGGCTAATTTGTGTGTTTTTAGTAGAGATGGGGTTTCACCATGTTGGCCAGGCTCGTCTTGAATTCTTGATCTCAAGTGATCTGCCCGTGTCAGCCTCCTAAAGTGCTGTGATTACAGGCATGAGCCACCATGCCAGGCCACCTGTCCTCATCTTTTCTCCTCCAGAGTCCCTGTGCTCTCCCCAGCAGCTTTGAGCAGGCACCTCTCAGAGCCTCATTTTACCTGTCTGTGAAATGGACACACAAATCTCCGACTGTTTGGTAACGAAAGTCCATGAGGATGGGAATGTTCTGTGTAAAACAGGTAAACATGCTCTGTGTGAAAGGGCTGAGTGAAGTGGAGCCAAAGCAGTGAAGATGCTGCAGTGACCTGTGCAAGGTCACCCTGTGGTGGCAGGGGAACAGGTCTCTGCCCTCTGGCTGGGCACCATGGGCAAGTGAGTGTGAGGGTGGGTGGCTGTGTGAGTGTGATTGTGCGTGTAGACTACCCCAGGACCGACCTCTTGAAGGTCAAGAAAAGCCCCTGTTGCAGGCCGGGCATGGTGGCTCACGCCTGTAATCCCAACACTTTGGGAGGCCGAGGCAGGTGGATCATCTGAGGTCAGGAGTTCAAGACTAGCCTGGCCAACATGGTGAAATCCCATCTCTACTAAAAATACAAATATTAGTCAGGCGTGGTGGCGGGCGCCTGTAATCCCAGCTCCTCAGGGGGCAGAGGCAGGAGAATTGCTTGAACCCTTGGAGGCAGAGGTTGCAGTGAGCCGAGTTTGTGCCATTGCACATTGCACAGCCTGGGCAATAAGAGGGAAACTCCGATTCAAAAAAAAAAAAAAAAAAAAAAAAAAAAGAGAAGCCCCTGCTGCTTCCAGTTTTAAGGCTTCCAGTGTTATTAAATTAAAAAATAAAAACATCATGCATTTTAAAGGTTTATGTTTAACAAACTTTTAAAAAACACATACACACAATGCAATGCCATGTAATTGTGCTATTCACAAGATAATGAGAGGATTTATAGAAAATATGAATTCATGGTGCACGGCGGGAGGTGTGGCTGGGTAATGAGATGCAAGCTCACAGTAGCCTGGCGAGCAGCTCCTGCCTTCCTCCCATCGTGTCCCTTTGTCACTACATGTTACATCCTCATTTGGGCATGGCAGTGGCCAAGAGACCTTCCTCGATCTGGCCTCTGCCTCGCGTTATCTCCACACACTTGGCCCCCTCTTTGGCTTTGCTTTATTTATTTATTTATTTATTTTTGAGACAGCATCTTTTTTTTGAGACACAGGGTAGGAACAAGTCCATTAATTAATCCATATACCAGTTCACTCACAGATGTTTATTGAGCTCCTATTTTGTATTCTGGAATCCATGTTTTGCTGTGGGGACATGGCAGTGAAGAAAACAGACAAGGTACCTGCTCTCAGGAAGCCCACAGTCTTGGGTGGGAGACAGACACTTAAGTAAATCAGGCCATATAAACAGTGATAGGGGCTGTGAAGGGGATTAACAGGAACTGAGATAGAATTACAGGAGACCGGCTGGATGCAGTGGCTCACGCTTGTAATCCCGACACTTTGGAAGGCCAAGACGGGCGGATCACGAGGTCAGGAGTTCGAGACCAGCCTGGCCAACACAGTGAAACCCTGTCTCTACTAAAAATACAAAAATTAGGCCGGGCATGGTGGCTCAGGCCTGTAATCCCAGCACTTTGGGAGGCCGAGACGGGCGGATCACAAGGTCAGGAGATCGAGACCATCCTGGCTAACATGGTGAAACCCCGTCTCTACTAAAAATACAAAAAATTAGCTGGGTGTGGTGGCGGGCACCTGTAGTCCCAGCTACTTAGGAGGCTGAGGCAGGAGAATGGTGTGAACCTGGGAGGCGGAGCTTGCAGTGAGCCGAGATCACGCCACTGCACTCCAGCCTGGGGGACAGAGCGCGACTCTTGTCTAAAAAAAAATCAGCTGGGCGTGGTGGCGGGCACCTGTAGTCCCAGCTACTCAGGAGGCTGAGGC
>NW_016817890.1:1762282-1779056 GCF_001698545.2 Rhinopithecus bieti | reverse complement strand
AGCTGGGTGTGGTGGCGGGCACCTGTAGTCCCAGCTACTTAGGAGGCTGAGGCAGGAGAATGGTGTGAACCTGGGAGGCGGAGCTTGCAGTGAGCCGAGATCACGCCACTGCACTCCAGCCTGGGGGACAGAGCGCGACTCTTGTCTAAAAAAAAATCAGCTGGGCGTGGTGGCGGGCACCTGTAGTCCCAGCTACTCAGGAGGCTGAGGCAGGAGAATCACTTGAATCCAGGAGGCAGAGGTTGCGGTGAGCCGAGATCATGCCACTACACTCTAACCTGGACACAAAATTAGACTCCATCTGAAAAAAAAAAAAAAAAAATGACAGGAAAACCTACGGTTCAGTGCAGGTCTCACACAGAGTTGGCACCTTCTTTTTTTTTTTTTGAGACGGAGTCTCTTTCTGTCGCCCAGGCTGAAGTACAGTGACTCCATCTTAGCTCACAGCAATCTCCACCTCTCGGATTCAAGTGATTCTTCTGCCTCAGCCTCCCGAGTAGCTGGGATTACAGGGGTCTGCCACCAAGCCTGGCTAATTTTTGTATTTTTATTTATTTATTTATTTATTTTTGAGACAGAGTCTTGCTTTGTCGCCCAGGCTAGAGTGCAGTAGAGCTATCTCAGCTCACTGCAACCTCTGCTTCCCGGGTTCAGTTCAAGCTATTCTACCTCAGCCTCCCAAGCAGCTGGGATTACAGGCGCCCACCACCACGCCTGGCTAATTTTTGTGTTTTTAGTAGAGACGGGGTTTCATCATGTTGGCCAGGCTGGTCTCGAACTCCTGACTCCAAGTGATCCACCCCCTTTGGTCTCCCATAGTGCTGGGATTATAGGTGTGAGCGCTGTGCCCGGTCCCAAACCACATTTGAATTAGAGCTGAAGGGCTCCAGGGCCAAATGGCTGTTAAGGGGCAGGACCGGCTGCCTCACTGTCACTCTCCGTTACAGAGAAAAGCTATTCTGGTCCAATTCTTAGCTGCGTGACTTTGGTAAAACTCCTTCATCTCTCTGTGCCTCAGTTTCCTCATCTGTAAAAGGTTTTTTGTTTTTTTTTAGATGAAATCTTGCTCTTGTTGCCAAGACTGGAGTGCAGTGGCGCAATCTTAGCTCACTGCAACCTCCGCCTCCCAGGTTCAAGTGATTCTCCTGCCTCAGCCTCCTGAGTAGCTGGATTACAGGTACCACCACCAAGACCGGCTAATTTTTTGTATTTTCAGTAGAGACAGGGTTTCACCATGTTGACCAGACTGGTCTTGAACTGTTGACTTCAGGTGATCCACCTGCCTCAGCCTCCCAAAGTGTTGGGATTACAGGTGTGAACCACCACACCCAGATTTATTTATTTATTTATTTTATTTTTTTTGAGACGTAGTTTCCCTCTGTCACCCAGGCTGGAGTGCACTGGCACAATGTCAGCCCACTGCAACCTCCACCGCCTGGTTCAAGTGATCCTCCTGCCCAGCCTCCAGAGTAGCTGGGATTACAGGCATCCACCACCACACCCGGCTAATTTTTGTATTTTTAGTAGAGACAGGATTTCACCATGTTGGCCAGACTAGTTTCGAACTGCTGACCTCAGGTGATCCGCCCGCCTGGGTCTCCCAAAGTGCTGGGATTACAGGGTGAGCCACCGCGCCCAGCTGTAAAATGATAATAAGCATGCCTTAAATATAACTTCCTTGTAAGGCTATTCAGGAAATAAATGTGCTAAGGGCCTGTAAAGGGCTGAGCAGAGAGGCTGGCATAGTCACTGCTCAGTAAATGGAAAGGAGAAGATGGAGATGAGGAGGATGGAGGGCCAGAAAGTTGGAGAAGGGTTGGCCAGGCTTCCTCTATCCTTGGACGTCGGGGCTCCGCGCAGCCTTGGCAGTTCCAGGAATGGCCACGAGATGGCACCTGAATCCCAGTTATGAGAGACTCAGCGGCGCTTCTTAGCAGAGGAAGCTGTTTGGGGGAAAAGGGGCCAGAGAAGCAGGTAAGCTCCTGAGGCTTGGATGGAGTGGGGCTTGGCATTAGATTTGCTTAAAGTCCAGCCACTTCAGCCTCTCCCTTCGGTTTGTCTCCTAGGGGTTCCCTGTACGTACCCCTTTCCCTCCAGCCCTCCAGCACTGGAGCCCAAGTCTCCCGCTGAGCTCCCTCTCCCTCCACACCCAGGCTTCTTAAACCAACCCCTCCTCCTCCCCTGTCATTCATGCACCAGGCAGGAGGACTTAACGGAACACTTCCTGTGGGCCTTGCAGGGTGGGGAGCCAGAGGAAATGACCTGGTTCCTGTTCTTAGCATCCTGGGGGTGGGATGGGAGGTAGGAATAGAAACCAAAAGAGATAAATGGAAAACAGGCAGGACTGGCTTAAGACTTCTCCATCTGTAGGCTGAACCCGTTATCCTCATTTTGCAGATGCAGAAACTGAGGCTCAGAAGCTTTGGGCTTGGCCGGGCGCGGTGGCTCAAGCCTGTAATCCCAGCACTTTGGGAGGCCGAGACGGGCGGATCACGAGGTCAGGAGATCGAGACTATCCTGGCTAACATGGTGAAACCCCGTCTCTACTAAAAAATACAAAAAACTAGCCGGGCGAGGTGGCGGGCGCCTGTAGTCCCAGCTACTCGGGAGGCTGAGACAGGAGAATGGCGTGAACCCGGGAGGCGGAGCTTGCAATGAGCTGAGATCCGGCCACTGCACTCCAGCCCGGGCGACAGAGCGAGACTCCGTCTCAAAAAAAAAAAAAAAAAAGAAGCGTTGGGCCACATGCATGCATTGCCTTTCCCAGGTACCTGGTGCTCCATCGCCAGTAATAAGGTGAGTTATATCTAAACATATCCATAGACTCATTCAACAGCATCTACAAGAGCGCCGCAGTTCTAGCAAGGATCAGACCTGGCCCCTGCCCTTGGGAGCTGGCGGTCTGGAGGGTGAGGCTGGGTCTGGCGGCCAGAGGATGGAGTTGTTGGCCCCGCCTGAACCGGTTGGGGGAGGGAAGGGAGGAAATGTGTGAGAGACTTTGTAGGCTTCTTATGCGCCAAGGACCTGCTCTAGTATAACTTTCAAAGAGGCAAAATCATGACTCCCATACAAATTAAAGTGAACATGTGTCAAAGATTTTCTTTGACTTATTAATTGACATGGAATCAGCAAGATGTTAAAATAAGTTCAACTGAGAATTTGACTTACGGGTATTTATATTCTCTACTGGACAAATTTCCTTTGCACGGTTATGAGCAGGAATCATTTGCTTTGTGATCTGTTTTCCTCAAATTGCCTCTATCCCTACAGAGCTATAAAGCCAATCAAAGACAATCAAAAGCACGCAAGCACACACCCCTGAAGAATCAGATCATCACTAGAGGCCATAGCCAACACCCGGCACTCCTCTGAAAGGAACACACCCAGAAGTCTCTTGCCTTTTCCCAGGCTTTGATATATTTTCTTGGCCGACTCTTGGAAGGATCAGGATGAATCAGGTAGCAGCTGTTGCTGAGCAGGCAGGCCATTTTAGAGCCTGGTCCTCCTCTTTCCAAAATCTTCCCCATTCAGGCGGTAACTTCCAGCTGCAGCCAGGTGGGTAACCGCCAGCAGGTGGCGCTGAGGCAAATTCTCAGCTGCACGTGGGGAATTCTTGACCCTTGCGCCCGGTAGGAGTCAGGTTTCCTGACTTCAGGATTTCATGGGGCCCTTTCTCCCCACCCCCTCCCCACCTTCCCCTTCTTCTTCTCCTTCTTCTTCTCCTTCTCCTTCTCCTTCTCCTTCTCCTTCTCCTCCTCCTTCTCCTCCTCCTCCTTCTTCCTGCTTCTTCTTCTTTTTTTTTTTTTGGTGGTGGTTGCTTAGTTTTCTGAGACATGGTATCACTATGTTGTCCAAGCTGGTCTTGAACTCCTGGGCTCAAGTGATTCACCTGCCTCGGCCTCCCAAAGTGCAGGGTTCACAGACATGAGCCACTGCACTGGGCCATTTCCCCCACTTTTGGTTCAAGTTTTCTCATGATCACAGGGCCGCTTCCAAGTGAGCTCATCTCGAGCCATAAATTCAGCCATTCACTGATTCAATCTTTCATTTGACAAAGTGTCCAGGTGCCAAATTGTATTCCTGAGGCTCTCCAGGAATTCTTTGTGTCCAAGAAGCAGCCCTTGTCTCTGCTTGTCCCGTTTTGCTGCTCCCAAGAGCAAGGCCTCACTCAACCTTTGAAAATGAATTCTGCCATCTCAGGACCCCACCCCACCCTGCCCCACCCCTGCCCTGCCTTCGGGTGTGTCCACACTCCCTGGAAACCTGGAAAAGTCACCTCAGCAGAGGTTGAATAAAAAGCTTTACTTCTCTCTCTCCTTTCAAGCTCTCATTCCCCCCTCCCTTTTTTTTGAGACCGAATCTTATTCTATCACCCAGGCTGCAGTGCAGGGGTGCGATCTCAGCTCACTGCAAGCTCTGCCTCCTGGATTCAAGTGATTCTCGTGCCTCAGCCTCCGGAGTAGCTGTAATTACAGGTGCACACCACCATGCCCAGCTAATTTTTGTATTTTTAGTAGAGACAGGGTTTTACCATGCTGGCCAGGCTGGTCTCGAACTCCTGACCTCAGGTGATACACCTGCCTCAGCCTCCCAATGTGCTGGGATTACAGGTGTGAGCCACTGCTCCTAGCCTCATTCCCATTTTACAGGTGAGAAAGTGGCTACTGCCCCTCTGGGTCTGTCCTGGCTGTGGGGGAAGGCTGTATCTCTGCTATACTGCACTTTACTCAGGCCAGAGGATGGTTGAAGAGCTGCCCCCAGGCTTCACTGTTTCCCTGGCCTTCCCATAAACTCACATTCATGGAGGACTGCAGCATAAGAAGCACCTCCCGTGCGCTTCCCAAGGGCCTGGAAAGTTCTCCAGAATGTAGTGGGAATAACTACAAGCACAGTCCCATCCCAACTCAGCAGGGAAGGAGTGCTGGGGTGACCACAGCTCCCTCCTCAGCTGAGACCCTGCCCTGGGGTAGGGGCAGCAGGCCAAGGGGATGGAGGTGGGCAGGCAGAGTCTGCAGGCCGTCATGGTAGTGAGGCCTGCACCGGGGCCAGGACACACATCTGCCCACTGGGTGCTGGGCAGTGTTTCCCCGGCTCCTTGGTTCTTCCCTGTATGCTGGGTGCAGAACTGAGGGGCATCAGGGAGAAAACCTTCCTCTTCTAGGTAGGGGTCTCTCAGGGTCCCTGCCCTCCATCCCGTGACTGTGACAGCGGCAGGAAAGAGGTCACCACAGTGCTCCTGCGTCTCAGGGATTCCCTGAAAGGAGAATCTGAGAGAAAAGAGTAGGAGTCCTTGGGAAGCGGATGGTGAGCAGAAAGGTGCCTGGTCTCTGGCCACCTGGGGCCTGCAGGCAGTGAGATCTGCTGGGAATGAAGTGAATGGTGGGGTAAATTTGAAGGCAGGTAGGGGAGAAGCAGCACCAGACCCCCAGGGCCCGGACAGGCCTGCCGGCTCCCTGCAATTTGCACGACCTTGCATCTCCCTTCCTTTCCTGGGAAGCATGTGGTCTGATAGCTTCCAGGATGACAGCTTGTGCTGGGGCCTGGACTTCTCTGCTCTGACAGATTCAGACATTTGTCTTAGTTTGTTTTCTGTTGCTTACAACAGAATACTGAAACTGGGTAATTTCTAAAGGAAATGAATGTATTTTTAAAGTTCTGGAGGCTGGGAAATCCAAGGTGGAGGGGCCACATCTGGTGAGAGCCTTCTTGCTGGTGGGAGCTCTCTGCAGAGTCCTGTGGGAGGGCAGGACATCGCACGGTGAGGGGGCAGAGGGGTGTCCCTCAGTGTCCCTTCCTTTTCTTATAAAGTCCCCAGTCCCACTCCCATAATCACCAGTTAACTCATTAATTCATTAACCCACGAGATTAATCCATTGGGCTGAGCCTTCATGATCCAATCACTTCTTAGAGGTCCTACCTCTCAATACAGCCACATTGGGGATTAAATTTCAGCATAGCCTGGGTGCACTGCCTCGTACCTGCAGTCCCAGCATTTTGAGAGGCCAAGGTGGGCGGATTGCTTGAGCCCAGGAGTTCTAGACCAGCCTGGGCAACATGGTGAAACCCCATCTTGATAAAAAATAAAAAAAATTAGCCAGGCATGGTAGTACGCACGTGTAGTCCTAGCTACTCCAGGGGCTGAGGTGGGAAGATTGCCTGAGCCCAGGGAGGTTGATGCTGCAGTGAGCTATGACCGTGCCCCTGCACTCCAGCCTGGGCAACAGAGTGACACCCTGTCTCAAAAACATAAAAGAAAAAAATCTTTCAACATGAGTTTTGGCAGGGACAAATAGTCCAACCATAACAATATCCCAGAGTTATTCCATCAGGATGGGTCCCTGGGGGGTTTGCAAAGGCAGTGCTTCATTTCCTCAGATGTACTGTGAGAAACTGCTGGAATTTCTGGTTTGGGGAAGGCTGAGCCCTCAGAAGTCTAGATGAGATTTTCTAGTTTCTTCCTCTGCTGGGAAAAACAGATCAGGATGGCCTCATTTAGACTGTCAGACACTCTGGGATCCTTGGACCTCCCTCAGGAGAAGACAAGTTGGACCTTCTACCACCAATAGGAAGGGCACTCAGAAATCCTGGTGATATGGCTCTGATGAGTGGAGGAACACCAGGGTTCTTGGTCCTCATGCTGGTTTAGATAAAATGACACAGACACTTGTAGAGTGATTTTAAGGAGTGGAGAGTTTAATAGGCAAGAAGGGAGAAGGCAGAAGGAAGAAGCTCCCCCACACAGAAACAGAGAGAGGAGGGCTCCAAAGCCAAGAGAGGGAAGCCCAAGTGGGGTGCAAACCAGTCAGGTATACACACAGAGGCCGGAGGAGGCGGTGTCTGATTTGCATAGGGCTCAGAGGATTGGTTTGACCAGGCATGCCATTCACTTAGCCCGCAATAAAGCTGGCCCTCCCACCCTAGCCTTTTAATATGCAAATGCAGGGTGCCAGGATGTTTTACACACGTGGGGATATTTGGGGGCAGCCATGTTGCCAGGAACACGTGGGGCAAAGGCAAGAAGGCGCAGGAATTGCCATGTTGGGTGGACCCAGTTTCTAATGGCCTGCATTTGCATATTAAAGGTTTTTCTGGAGATGCTTTAAAAAATGAAAACTTTCCAAGGACTCCTTTTCCTCTCTATCTGCCTAAAATAATTTCTTAATAACTCCTACAACACTGGCATTCTGAATATCAGAGGAACTGTGGATTTAATTTGGCTCTTATGCTGATGAAGCAGGGCGCACCTGAGAGGCCCAGGAATGTTAGCAGCCATGTCCTATGGCGTGGGCTCCCTCCCTCCGTTTCCAAAGGGATGGATACAAGAGAAGGTGGAGGGCTCTGCACAGCTGCCTTTGGTGCCTGAAGTCCCACTGAGGCAAATCTGGGCCACACAGCCTCACCCCATTACCCCCTTTATGAGTGATTTCTGGAGATATTCCAAGCCCAGCACATTCTCATCCTCAGGTATTTTAGCGATCTATTCCTAGGGCACAAATCATCCCCAAACGTAGTGGCTTAAAACAGTATAGATTTGGCCGGGCGTGGTGGCTCACGCCTGTAATCCCGGCACTTTGGGAGGCGAAGGTGGGTGGATTACCTGAGGTCAGGAGTTTGAGATCAGCCTGTCCAACATGGAGAAACCCTGTCTCTACTAAAAATACAAAAAATTAGCCAGGCATGGTGGCGCATGCCTGTAATTCCAGTTATTTGGGAGGCTGAGGCAGGAGAATCATTTGAACCCGGGAGGTGGAGGTTGCAGTGAGCCGAGATCGTGCCATTGCACTCCAGCCTGGGCAACAAGAGTGAAACTCCTTCTCAAAAAACAAAACAAAACAAAACCAATATATATTTATATACATTTATCCTCTCACTGAGCTTCTGCGGGTCAGGAATCCAGGAATGGCTTAGCCAGGTGGCCCTGACTCAGGGTTTCTCTTGAAGTTGTGGTCAAGATGTTAGCTGGGACTGGGTGTGGTGGCTCACACCTGTAATCCCAGCACTTTGGGAGGCCGAGGCTGGTGGATCATTTGAGGTTAGGAGTTCGAGACCAGCCTGGACAGCATGGTGAAACACCGTCTCAACTAAAAATACAAAAATTAGGAAATTGGCGAGCCTGAGGCGAACGATGGTGGAGCTGGGTGAAGCCGATGAAGCTGAGTTGCAGCGCCTGGTGGCCGCCGAACAGCAGAAGGCGCAGTTTACTGCACAGGTGCATCACTTCATGGAGTTATGTTGGGATAAATGTGTGGAGAAGCCAGGGAATCGCCTAGACTCTCGCACTGAAAATTGTCTCTCCAGCTGTGTAGACCGCTTCATTGACACCACTCTTGCCATCACCAGTCGGTTTGCCCAGATTGTACAGAAAGGAGGGCAGTAGGCCATCCCCCAGGAGAATGACAGAAGCAAAGGACTTGTTATTAAGCAGACTTNTATATATATAAAATTAGCCAGGCATGGTGGCACGCACCTGTAATTCCAGCTACTCGGGAGGCTGAGGCGGGAGAATCATTTGAACCCCGGAGGCGGAGGTTGCAGTGAGCCAAGATCGCACCATTACACTCCAGCCTGGGTGACAGAGCGAGACTCCATCTCAAAAAAAAAAAAAAAAAGATGTCACCTGGGATGCCCGACTCCTGAAGGCCAGACTGGGGCCAGAGGATGTGCTCCCAAGGCAGCTCACATAGTTGGCAAGTTGGTGCTGATCGATGACAGGAGGCCTTGGTTCCTCATGCGTGGGCTTCTGCACAGGGCTGCTTGTACATCCTCACAACATGGTGGCTGCCCTCCTCCAGAGGAAGCATTCCAAGATGGCAGGGTTGAGCCACCAATCTCTTTTATGGCCTAGCCTTGAAAATCACATGATATCACTCCTGCTGTATTCCCTTGGTCACCAAGGCCAACCTTACTTAATGTGAGAGGAGGTGACACAAGGTTGTAACTACTAGGAGGTAGGGGTTGCTGGGGCCATCTTGGAGGCTGGCTACCTCACCAGCCTTTGGGTTAATCTTCAGGTAAATCTTCGAACTTTATACACAGTGGTTCCCATGCCTCCGAGAACTATCTAAGAGAACCCATTTATGCCTGAGGTTGCAATTTTTTGAATTTTCGCAATGAGACCTTGGCGATGCCCTTGAGCAGGATATAAATTACTCCCACATGCTTAGTGTTCCAATGATGGAACACTAGGCATAAATGGGTTTAAGCATCTTCTGTCCATGAGGGGCTCTGTGTCCGAAGAGGGATGAGGAAGATGCTCCGTGCAGGCCGCACCAACTTCCCAGTGGCTCACTTCCTGCTTTGCCCCTCACTGACTGGCACTTTCTGTGTCTCAGCAGCTTGTTCTAGCCATAGCAAAAAGGGGTCCTCCAGGGACCGCCACAGCTGTTCCAACAACAGCCTCAGCTTTTGGCATTTCATGGTTTCTTCAGGAAACTTGACTAGATGGGCCTATTTCTTAGGGACAGCCCAGTTTGAGACCACAGGGACAATTTTGAACCCACTAACTCTGTCCCCATCTCACTCTACCAGCCTGCTATAGTGAAGGTTTTTGGAGGCCAGTGACAGAAGCCAACTCAGCCAAAAGTGGAATCCAAGGCCGGGCACAGTGGCTCACACCTGTAATCCCAGCACTTTGAGAGGCCAAGGTGGGTGTATTACCTGAGCTCAGGAGTTTAAGACCAGCCTGAGCAACACTGCAAAAACCCGTCTCTACTAAAATACAAAAAATTAGCCAGGCGTGGCAGCGTGCGCCTGTAGTCTCAGTTACTTGGGAGGTTGAGAGAGGAGAAATGCTTGAACCGGGGAGGTGGAGGTTGCAGTGAGCTGAGGTCACGCAACTGCACTCCAGCCTGGGCAGCAGAGCGAGACTCCTCCAAGGAAAAAAAAGTGGAATCCAGTGGGAGGGTGCCAGAGTGTATCACAGTACAAAGGGAAATTGAAGAGCCAAGACCCAGGAAGGGCAGGGACCAAGGCAGTCCTGTGGATGTTAACAGCGGGGGTTCATGGGCTCTCACTGTGGAGCACAGCCAGACTTGGTACCAGAGACTTGTCTCTGCTCCAGTTTCCTGGCAGACAATCTAGCCCAGCCGTGTCAGGTGCCCACCCCGGTCCAATCAGCAATGGCGGGGAAGTGGTGGCCTCCCAGCCAGGATTGTCACGTGTGTCCGTGTGAAGAGACCACCAAACAGGCTTTGTGTGAGCAATAAAGCTTTTTAATCACCTGGGTGCAGGCAGGCTGAGTCCGAAAAGAGAGTCAGTGAAGGGAGATGGGGTGGGGCCCTTTTATAGGATTTGGATGGGAAGTGGAAAATTACAGTCAAAGGGGGTTTTTCTCTTACGGGCAGGGGTGGGGTCACAAGGTGCTCAGTGGGGGAGCTTCTGAGCCAGGAGAAGGAATTTCACAAGGTTAATCGCTCAGTAAAGGTGGGGCAGGAACAAATCACAATGGTGATTTGTTCTTGGACCTCCCTAATATCTCAGATCCTTTTTTTCTGCACAGAACAAACCTCTTTTTGTTCATCTGTTAAGGCAGGAACCAGCCATTTTCACTTCTTTTGTAATTCTTCACTTGGTTCAGGCCATCTGGATGTATAAGTGCAGGTAACAGGGGATATGATGGCTTAGCTTGGGCTCAGAGGCCTGACAATGATGGCATAGGGGTGGGGCAGGTCCTAGGGAAGGTAATACTGCCGAGGGCCGAGAAACTCAGTAGGAGGATAGTTACTCAAGGAAGAGGTTTGTTCTGTGCAGAAAAAAAGGATCTGAGATATTAAGGAGGTCCAAGAGCCCATGGCACCGCCGTCCCTTTTCTAGGATCTTCCTGAGAGTCTGAGAATCACTCACTTAATTTAAGAATCTTGGCTCTCGGCCAGCCGTGGTGGCTCACTAATCCCAGCACTTTGGGAGGCTGAGGCGGGCGGATCACCTGAGGTCAGGAGTTTGAGATCAGCTTGGCCAACATGGTGAAACTCCGTCTCTACTAAAAACACAAAACTAGCCGGGCGTGGTGGCGCATGCCCGTAGTCCCAGCTACTCAGGAGACTGAGGCAGGAGAATCGCTTGAACCCGGGAGGCAGAGGTTGTGGTGAGCCGAGATCATGCCATTGTACTCCAGCCTGGGCAACAAGAGTGAAACTCTGTCTCAAAAAAAAAAAAAAAAAAAAATAGAGAAAGAATCTTTCTTCTCACCTATTCTTCCCCTGTGAATATCCTTCCCAGATTCTGGCACCCACTTATGGGCTTCAAAGTCACTTAAAATGTGGTTCAAAGACCACTTATTTTAGAATCACCTGAGAAGCATGTTAAAAATACAGGTTCCAGGCCCGGTGCCATGACTCATGCCTGCAATCCCAGTACTTTGGGAGGCCAAGGCAGGTGGATCGCTTGAGCTCAGAAGTTTGAGACCAGCCTGGGCAACATGGCCAAACCCCATCACTACAAAAAATATGAAAAAATTAGCCAGGCATGGTGGCAAGTGCCTGTGATCCTAGCTACGTGCAGGGCTGAGGCAAGAGGATCGCCTGAGCCCAGGAGGTCAAGGCTGCAGTGAGTCCTGTTTACACCACCGCACTCCAGCCTGGGTGACAGAGTGGGACCCTGTCTCCAAAAAAAAAAAAAAAAAAAAAGATTAACCAGGCATAGTGACGAATACTACTTGGGAATCCCAGCTACTTGGGAGGCTGAGGCAAGAGAATCACTTGAACCCAGGAAGCAGAGGTTGCAGTGAGCCGAGATCACGCCACTGCACTCCAGCCTGGGTGACAGAGCCAGACTCCATCTCAAAACAAACAAACAAAAAGACAGGTTCTAAACATCAGGCCTAGGAATCTATATTGAAACCTGTTCTATAAGCGATCCAGATGCACAGCAAAGGTTGAGAGGTGTTTCAGATGTAGCTTCATCCCAGCTCCCAAAAGTGCCACAAGTTGTTTTTTTTTTTTTTTTTTTTTGAGACGGAGTCTCCCTCTGTCGCCCAGGCTGGAGTGCAGTGGCCAGATCTCAGCTCACTGCAAGCTCCGCCTCCTGGGTTCACGCCATTCTCCTGCCTCAGCCTCCTGAGTAGCTGGGACTACAGGCGCCCGCCAGGTCGCCCGGCTAGTTTTTTGTATTTTAGTAGAGACGGGGTTTCACCATGTTAGCCAGGATGGTCTTGATCTCCTGACCTCGTGATCCGCCCGTCTCGGCCTCCCAAAGTGCTGGGATTACAGGCTTGAGCCACCGCGCCCGGCCAAGTGCCACAAATTGTACAAAGTGCTGGTGCTCATGGGAAGCCCACATCCTCGCCCCCCATCCTCTCCACCATGCCCTGACTATCTCCTTGATCTTGTCCCAGCATTGTCTGTTGAGACCTCAAGTCCCTCTCCTAGCAGGAGCCTGGGCCCCTGGGATAGGCAATTTTTGTTCTAACCCTACTCCTGATACCATCTTTTCTTTTTTTTTTTTTTCTCCTTTCCTTTTCTTTCTGTTCTGATTCTCACCAACGTTCATTTTAATTTTATCTTTAAAATCTTTTATAGTTATGTAAACAACGTCAAACTTCTTTCCGGAGCTAGGTGATGAATAACCAAATAGGGGAAGGAATTTCAATTGCTCCTAATCCTATATTAGTCCCTGTGCAGATGGGCCTAATGAGTACTGCACCAGGATTTCTAATTATCCTTAATGAGCTTCTAAAATTCATGGGGCATGATAGAGTGAGGTTGTTAATCAAATGGCCCAATGAATCAAGCCTCCTGGTATCTACGCCCTTGGATAGGCCCCTCCCATGGTGACTCTGGGATTGACTTGCTTTGGCTAGTGGGACATCAGTGACTATGACACAGAGGCCAGATAAGTGCTTGTGATTTGGGGCTTACTCTCTTAGCACTGTCCTGGAACCACCATGTAAATCTAGGCTACATGGTCATCCTTGAGGATGAAGGACCTCACGAAGAGTGAGGCTTAACCATCCCCACCGTCGCAGCTGAACCCAGCCTGCAGCCATTCTTCCAGCTCAACGTAGCTGCACAAGTAAGCCCTGGAAAAATCAGCAGCAGAATGCAGCCAACCCATATTATCATGAGAAATAAAAAACCATTACTGTTTTAAGCCTAAGTCTTGGGTGGTTTGTTATGCAGCAATAGCTAACTGATACAATGGGTCACAGTAACACTCACAGGACAATATTTCTATGCCACTATTTCCACTTGATATTCTGGGAGCTTCATGTACATCTGTTGCAGTGAAGCAATAAAACAATACAGTGGCTTAAACAAGATCATTTGTTTTCTTGTATGTGAGAGGTTGGAGTTAGGTGGTTCATGTCTGATGGGGCAACTGTGCCCACCCTCAAAATGGCCCTTCTGGCTGGGCGCAGTGGCTCATGCCTGTAATCCCAGCACCTTGGGAGACAGAAGTGGGCATATCACTTGAGCTCAGGAATTTGAGACCAGCCTGGACAACATAGCGAGACCCTGTCTCTACTAAAAGTACAGAAAATAAGTTGGGCGGCTGGGCGCAGTGGCTCATACCTGTAATCCCAGCACTTTGGGAGGCCAAGGAGGGTGGATCACAAGGTCAGGAGTTCAAGACCAGCCTGGCCAAGATGGTGAAACCCCGACTCTACTAAAAATACAAAAATTAGCTGGGCATGGTGGCAGGTACCTGTAATATCAGCTACTCTGGAGGCTGAAGCAGAGAATTGCTTGAACCCGGGAGGCAGAGGTTGCAGTGAGCTGAGATCGTGCCACTGCACTCCAGCCTGGGTGACAGAGTGAGACTCCGTCTCAAAAAAAAAAAAAAACTATATCTATATCTATGTCTATAGATATAGATATAGATATAAAAATAAATAAAAAATAAGCTGGGTATGGTGGCCCACACCTCTAGTCCCAGCTACTCTGGAGGCTGAGGTAGGAAGATTGCTTAAGCCCAGGAGGCGGAGGTTGCAGTGAGCTGTTATCACACCATTGCACTTCAGCCTGGGTGACAGAGTGAGACCCTGTCTCAAAAAAAAAAAAAAGAGTGAGATGGGAAAATACCCAATCCTTTGGCACATACCACTTCAATTCATATTTCTTTGCTAAAGCTTGGGCCCATAGCTCCACCCAGTTGCAAGGGAGACTGGGAGATGTACTTTCTTTCTTTTTTTTTTTTTTTTTTTTTTAAATTGAGATGAAGTCTCGCTTGCTCTGTCGCCCTGACTGGAGTGCAATGGCGCGATCTCGGCTCACTGCAACCTCCATCTACTGTGTTCAAGCAATTCTCCTGCCTCACCCTTCCAAGTAGCTCGGGTTACAGGCTCCTGCCATCACATCCAGCTAATTTTTGTATTTTTAGTAGAGACAGGGTTTCATCATGTTCGCCAGGCTAGTCTTGAACTCCTGACCTCAAGTGGTCTATCCACCTCTCCTAAAGTGCTGGGATTACAGGCATGAGTCACTGGGCCCGGCCTTCTCCAAGTAATTTTTAAAAATGAGCCAGATGTGGTAGTATGTGCCTGTGGTCCCAGCTACTCAGGAGGCTGAGGCAGGAGGATCGTCTGAGCCTGGGAGGTCAAGGGGGCAGTGAGCCATGATCATACCACTGCAGTCCAGCCTCCAGCCTCTGCAATGGAATGAGAGTGTCTCAAAAAAAAAAAAAAGAGTCAGGAGTTTCATCTTAAGATATCTTGGGGTAGACCCTTTTTGAGTCAAGCCCTTCATGGTTAAAAGATGACTACAGTGGCTCCAAGCATCATATCCACAGAGAACAACTAAATAACAGCTATTTTATATTGAGTGCTTATCATGTGCTAGAACTGTCTGGGCATTTTAAGTGTATTCACTCATTTGATTTTCACAGCACCCTGTGAAGAAAGTCCAATTATTTTCACTTTGTAGATGAGGAACACGAGGTACAGAAAGGTCAAGTAATCTGCTTAAGACAACACAGCCAATCAGAGGCAGAGCCGTGATTTTAGCCCAGATGTTTGACCCTGGAGCCTGCACTTTTGTGTGGCTGCATTTACCATGGGCAGCATCTCAGGAAGGGAGGCTTGGGTAGGGGTCCTTCTAAAATATCTCTTTTATTAGAGGAGGAAAATTCCTCCCAGAAGCCCCAGCAGCCTCCCCTCCTATCTCATTGGCCAGAACAGGGTCCCATGGTTCTCCCCAACCCAATTACCGCAGAGGGGAGTGGATCAGATGTAAATATCCCAGTCACCATCCACCTGGGGGTAATTAGTACATTGTCCTCCCACCAGAACAAAACAAGCTTCTTTTAGCAAGGAAGTAGGGGGTAAATGTCTGCCCCGCAGGCAGAACCCGTGGTTGGTAGCTGGGGTCCGCCAGCCCACTGGGATTGAAATAAGGTTGGCTCAGACCCGATCTCTTACTTTCCACAAGGCTTCTACAATTTCTCAGGCTTACAATTGTGTGCCTCTGATTTCCGGCTTCTGCTGAATTCTAGCAGCTGTTCCCTTTATTTCTGCCCTGGAATTGACTCAAATGTAGGATGCAGCCCGTTTCTTCTCCCAAGAAACCGTGGATACCAGACTGCTCTGTAAGCAGAATTTCACTGAGGATTTGTGGGTCCCTGGAAGAGTTATAGAGTGCCTCAGCACATGACTGAAAGTGGCACTGGGACGTCCCTGCTCTTACAAGCTGGTTTCTCGGGCATCCTCCAGCCCCGCCCGCTCAGGGCTGCTGCTCCCATCTGCGGGTGCCCATCTACCCCCCTCCCTCCTTCAGCCCCTGCCCAACACCTCAGTACCCCAGGGGCTTCCAGTTCTCACACAGGAGACCCTGCAATTCGGCTCTCCCTAACCCCTCTTGCTCTTCCTAAACCAGGCTACCAAGCCAAGCCCAGTAAGTGCCTTTTACTAACAAAAGGGCCTTTTAGTCTATGCAGCAGGATCTACTTTCCTTAGAAGGAAGCTTTACTTATAAATAACAACCTTTCCCCTCTGGATTCCTCTAGGTGCATTGGAAATTCAAATTTCGGAATAAGCTGACTGCCAAGAGGGTCCTCCCCCTGTCGGGGCCTGTCTGAGCCCCTTAGTCCATGGGAAATTCACAGAGAAGGGAACGGTCACTTTTCCTGCACCTGAGAAGGTAAAAATCAACTGCCTTAGAAAGACACTGTCCTCCTTGAATTTTCTAAACCCCTGTCCCAAAAACTGGTGCCTCTGTACACCTCAAGGAGTGAGCAGGCTCTCTGCCTCCGAGGCCTAAAAGCCTCAGGGATTTCTTTCTTTCTTTCTCTTTCTCTTTCTTTCTTTCTTTCTTTCTTTCTTTCTTTCTTTCTTTCTTTCTTTCTTTCTTTCTTTCTTTCCTTTCTTTCTTTCTTTCTTTCTTCTTTCCTTCCTTCCTTCCTTCCTTCCTTCCTTCCTTCCTTCCTTCCTTCCTTCCTTTCTTTCTTTTCTTTCTTTTCTTTCTTTTTTTCTTTTTTGAGACAGGGTCTCGCTCTGTCACCCAGGCTGGTGTGTAGTGGTGCGATCTTGGCTCCCTGCAGCCTTAACCTCCCAGGCTCAAGTCATCCGCCCACCTCACCCTCCCACATAGCTGGGACTACAGGCACACGTCACCACATTTGGCTAATTTTGTATTTTTTGTAGAGAAGGGGTTTTGCCATGTTGGCCAGGCTGGTCTGGAATTCCTGGGCTCAAGAGATCCACCCGCTTTGGCCTCTCAAAGTGCTGGGATGACAGGTGTGGGCCACCACTAGCCTCAGTGATTTTATTTATTTACTTATTTATTTTTGAGATGGAGTCTCGCTCTGTTGCTCAGGCTGGAGTGCAGTGGCGCGGTCTCAGCTC